>NC_057794.1:400391441-400409624 GCF_018294505.1 Triticum aestivum
CTATTTTAGGGTTCAGGGTGGGGGCGGGGGGCCTAGAGGGCTGGCCGGGGTGGAGGCGAACCGGCGGTGGGGAGTTGTTTCGGGGCAGTGAGGCGGCACTGGGGCTGCGGTTCGGCCGGTGGTGGCTGGCAGCTCAGGGGGGTGCAGGTTGAAGATGAACTGCAGGCCCTCCCTAAACTATGTCAAGTGCCTCTCTGCTACCATTGCATTCAGTTTTGACAGTAACATTCAGATTCCACAGTAAATTTCAGTTTTGACAGTTAAGTTCAGAGTCAACAGTTTTTACCTCATCTGTTGTAGTCATGTGGTTTTTGGTGATGTAAATTTTACATCTATTTTACATCATCTATTGGAGATGCTATTAGAATCTCACTTGAGATTGACGGTGTCTGTCTTGTGCTGCTTCAGCCTTGATGTTCTTTTCACCTCTTGGACTCCAAGTCAGGTCCAAATTAATGTTCAAATTTGAGTTCTAAATTAGTTGTGGGGCACATATCGAGGAAGCAATGAATAGTATCTCTGTCTAATATCTGGTTCACCTAGGGTATGCCTATGTTGTTCATCTTGGGTGGGAAACAAATAGTAAAGCAATCATCATCTGTCTTTTTATTAAATTAAAGCAATCATCAGCCTGCTATCATTATTTTTGGATCCATCCACTGGTTGTTACCATCACTCTAAATTTCTGCATGCTCTCCTTACATAATCTCACCATATTTTTTTCGTATGCATGTTAGATATTGTACACAGTCATGCTGAACATGTAGAGAAAAAGAGAAGGCAATACAATGTCATGCACACATCGCTCCATGGCGGGTTCAATGGCAAACCCACCCCACCCCTCTCCAGATTGTAATCCAAAGGAAGATATCTGTTCTGAGGCGGATTCAGACGCCGCTGACCACTCCTATTTACCCCCAAGGTGTTTGCTCTACCTTGGCATGCTGATGTTAGTCATATCATGCATATGTTGCCTTGCAGTGCCTACTTTTGACATCATATGTCATCTGCTTAGTTTAGACATGTTCTGTAATGCCACCTGTTTAGTTTCTATATCATATATGGGAATTATGCAGTCTCATGTCTTTTAGCCAGCCATAATATATGTGAAATGTGCAATGCCATCCTGTTTAACCAGGCATCATATATTTGAATCTTGCCCATCCTTTTCTACATTACATTTACATTTGTCAACAATGTTTGTACATTAAACTACTCTTCCTGTGAATCAGCCATTTGTGTGGGAGATTGAAAAATCTGGAGTGAAAACAAGGCCTTCAGAGCAGATAGTGCTACCTGTCGAAGCAGATCTCTTGTTGGGTCCCGATAGCTCCTCAGAGATGGATTCAGAGACAGATGACCAGTCCTATTCCCCCATCGAGGTGTATGCTCTAACTTGGCACGGTTATACTGCTCATATCATGCATATGGTGTCTTGCATTGCATAGTTTAGACATCATATACACAGTATTCAACACCATGTTCTTAGTTTAGACATCATATCGAATGCCCTTTATTTAGCATATAAATCACATATGTGAATTAAATGATGCGATCCTGATTACTTAGATAACATGTAGGTGAATTACGTCATGCGATCCTGTTTAGTTATTCATCATATCTTTGAATTATGTTATGCTATGCTATCCAGTTTAGATAGACATCATATATGTGAAATTATGTCATGCTATCCATTTTAATTAAACAATATACATGTCAACTATTTCATGCCCTCTTTTTTCCACACTATCTATTGCATCTGTCTCTCATACAATGTCTGTACATTCAACTATGTCTCCTGTTTATCAGCCATTTGAATTGGAGCGAGTGATGCCAGTATCTAGCAGACTAAAAACACGGTCTTCAAATAAAACAGTGCTACCTCTTGGTGGAGATAGCACCCCGGTTGTACATGCACGAGAACCAGCCCTACCACACATAACCCAGACTCTCGCAGATTGTACCCCTACTGCGATGGACAGAGAACCAGCTTCACCCAATCTAACCCCAACCCCAGCAGATAGTAACCTAGTTCCTGTTGACACAGCACCATCTCCACCACAGAGCTCCCAAACAAGAGTAGTTAGTAAGGCAGCTCCAGTGCCCAAAGGGCCAGTAATACCACGGCGAATCCCAACTCCACCAGTTAGTACGCCTATTCCTGTGGAGGAAGCACAACCAGCTAGTCGTAGTTTAGCATCTATCGCATTTGATGTTGTTAAATCATATGTGTGTATCTTCCCATCTTGGAAATATTATACCGAAGATGAAGGAAAATGCCAGTTGCAGGTGTTTGTCCAGGAGTTATGTGTAAGTAATGTTATTCATGGCAATTACTTTGCTTTGTCCCATGCATCCTACCTCCATGATGGTTATAATACAACAAAATTTCCCAATTTTCTCTATAGAGAAGGACCGATTTGGAAACTCAGGATGAGGTAACCTGTGCTAATACCTCTGCTATCTTCAAGAATGCTTGGTGGCAGTATCAAAATTACCTGAAGAAAACATACTTCACCGGCAAAGAAACTCATCAAATTCCATTACGTTCTCCCGAGACACATTTACTGGACGATGACTGGGAACGCCTTGTTCTGTACTGGTCCCGAACCAAGAATGTGGTAAGGTCTATGAGCTCATTTTCTATTTTTAAGTACTATATTATTGCGTCTTATTGTACTCTGTTCATGTAGAACAAGTGCCTAAACCTGAAGAACAACTGTTCTACTTTAAGATTCCATTGCTATCATAGTTCAAAAAAGCGCTAGGCGTTAATTGTGCGTTTTGCTACCGCCTTGCGCTTTACTGACCAAAGCGCATACTTATGCGCAGTTATGCACAGATTAAGCGTAGTTATGCGCAATGCGTTTTGCCAACGCCTAGAGCCTAGGCGCACCTTTTTTTTAACTATGATTGCTATCGTGCACACTGCTTTTCTCTTGTATCACTATATTTACTCATACAAACTTATTTTTAAATTGAAGGATCCAATCAAAACTCCAATGGTACAATAGGTATGTTCACGCATGTTTCTTTAACAGGTTTGCTCTTATCAATAGCTCTGTTGATTTCAATTTCAATTGTGTATACAGTTGACTTCTCATATCACGCACATTCCTAGCATCATAACAGAGCCAATAGTGTTCTTGTACATGTAGACCCGTGGTACCCATCTAAAATCTTGTTGTGCCGTGTAGTTTCCCACGCTTTGTATTCTTTCACTGCTACTTTGTCTTGAATTGATATGATTTGAACCGTGTCTCTATTTTGATTTGGGAAGACAATGCAGTGACCATAGGACATAGATATACGTTTGTTTGATGCTTTTATTATGTACTAGTACTTGGCAATAGAAGACTTGGTAGTTTAATCCTATCCACCTTACTAATGAACTGGTTCACCGAAATGAGTTTCATATACTAGTACATGCTAAACCTGTTATGTGTCTGCTTGTTTCTTCTTTTAGAATGCTGACAGAATATTAGGGAAGAGTGCCTTATTAAGCAATGGTAAAGGAAGTAATGCAGATAAGGTTCAGGATAGTGACACATCCTTGTTTGTCTCCAACAAAGCTGATAAAACAGCTAAGGAAGACTATCTCGAAGACAGTGAGACAACCCCAAAGTCCTGTCTTGGTTTAGTGTTCGAGTTACTGGCCACTACCGCTTGCACAAGCTATTCAAACTCACTGTCTGAATCAGTTCGGTTTCTTGAGTCTCAACTACAAGCTGAAAGACATCGATCAACTGTGCTGCGACAAGAAGCGGAAGGACCGCGGAAGTCCCTGGAGCATTCAGATGCATACTTTCTGGTGCAACATCAAGCGTTGGAGGATTTTAGCGCCAAACATGACAAAGCTAATAAGCTTGCTAAGCTTATTGCCAACATGGTGGATACCCAGGACAACGTTTCTTGAGCTCTTCTGAAGTTGTTTCAGTTATGCTCTTGTTTTGCTGCCGCGTTTATTTGCACTGGTGGCCAATTTTGACGGCCAGTGTATGTAATATGCTGCTTTGTTCCCTATATTTGCACTGGTGGTGAACTTTGATGCCTAGTGGATGTAATATGTGTAATAGCGGTAATAGGCTAGCGTTAATTGCTTGCTTATTTATTTCCTTATTGTCTTGTTTAGTGGTTTGCTTGTAGTCATTGTAGTTCTTTTTCTGTGTTTTTCTAGTGGCCACAATAACCTATTTTTGGAAACTAGGCCAAAATAATCATGGCAACACACGGACTGTTGTAACCATGGGCCTCCTGCGGGCCGTATGATCCATGGGCCTTCTACGGGCCGTAGGATCCATTGGCCTTCTATACGGGCCGTAGGATCCATGGGGCTTCTACGGGCCATACGATCCATGGGCCTTCTATGGGCCGTACGATCCATGGGCCTTCTATGGGGCGTATCATCATTTCACCAATCATGGGCCGTACTATTCGTGGACCATAACAGGCCGTTAATAGGCTGTATTTGATAACTCTATGAAAACAGCCCAACGGGTTTTTTGACATGAAAACGGCCCAACATATTAACGGGCCACAAACGGGCTGACTACAACCACGGGCTGAATTTGGCCCACAAGCAGAAAATGACAGTAACGGGCCGTAAGTAACCGAATGCTGGAAATGAGCCCAAGAATAAATGGGCCCTGAGAAGGCCGGAAGATAACCTGGGCTGGAAACGGCCCAATGGAATAATGGGCCGTTAATGGGTATAAAGTGATACACTGTTCATTATGGGCCAGTTTCACCATGGGTCGTTAATGGGCCAAGAGTTACAAAGGGCCTCATATGGGCCGAAAGACGTCATGGGCCATACATGGGTCGGAAGTTAAAACGGGCTAGAATCATATTGGACGGCCCGGATGATGGTACTAGGCCTAATTCGGAGAGGTCGTAACGAGCCCTGGGTTAGCGGGCTGTAAATGGGCTATACGCTGAACAGACCGTTAACAGGCTTTTCATGGGACGGCCCGCCACCTTTTGACCAAGTCAAACGGGCTAGCCTTTTCACAGGAATGGGCCTCTCTAAGGCCGTGCCACGTGTCGATGTATCATAGGCGCCTTGGGTCCAATGAGTGGATGACATCTGTCCCAATAGTGACCCGACACGTGTTTCCTCCAGCCAATGATGATTTTACACGTGGAAAATCCCCATTGGTCGGAGCTGTTAATTATCGGATCCAAAACTAGACCTGATAGCTTAACGGCGTTCCGTTACGGTGGATGCCACGTGTCGGTCACCCTTGACGAAAGCACTTCTGTGACGCGCGATTTATCGTCATGGAAGTGGACACTTCCATGATGATAATTTTGGTAATGTCATGGAACACTTGTACAACAGCACACGTATGACTATCTTGATTCTGTCATAAAATCGTCATGGATGTACATGCATGACAAAAAACATGACCTACTATGACAAACACGCATCATCACAGAAGTGTATTTTTTTTGTAGTGATAGCCAAACAACGGTTTGCTGGGAAGGTGGGTTAGAGGCTTGACATGGCAATATGGGAGGCATGATAAACAAGTGGTAGGTAGCGCGACATAGCGATAGAACGAACAACTAGCAAGCAAAGATAGAAGTGATATCGAGGGTAATGGTCATCTTGCTTGCAAAGTTCTCAGGGTTGTCGAAATCTTGCTCCTCATAAACGTACTCAACAGGTTCCTCATTCACGAACTCGTCTCCCGGCTCTACCCAAAGCAAGAACACAAGCAGTGGAACAACAATCAATCACGGTGCAATGCACAAGCAACATGATGCAAGACATGGCATGGAATGCAAGGTATGATGTGCAATGCATATGGATACTCCGGAAGGGAAAAGATGATCAAGGCATCAACTTGGCAAACCAAGCATGCCATTGGAAAGATGGAGTGAGTTCGGTCGAAATCGATATAAGGTTTACAGGAAACGGATGCACGGTTTGTAAATGACAAGCAAAACAATAACGATGCAAAACTGCGCTTAACAGCATCATAGCACTTAAGATGCATCATGAAACTATGCTACAACACTCCAACATAGCAACAAATCACATGGCAGTAAAGTACAAGTGAAGCTCTACAAATCATGAACACTGAGCTCCTGCTAGACTCACTAGAACAAACTTAAAATAGCATGGCAAAAATGCAAATGTTAATAGCGTCACGGACTTAGTGAAAATACTAAACATGGTATAAACAACATCAGGTAGCAATGTTTAGAGCTAGCAAACAACATGCTACATGGACATAACATGGCAAACAAAGGCATGGCATGCTAGTAATAAAGGCAAAGAACAAAAATCCCTTACTGAACTTTAACTAAAGATGCACAAAAAATGAGGTAGCACCCATGCAAACATGGCAAGTGATAAGAACAGTTCCAGACTTGGAAGAAAAACATAGCATGGCAGAAACATATTCATGATAGAAGCTTTGTAAGCTCACGCCACTCACCACAAAGCATTTCATGGCATCACAAGGTAACCAACAGTAAGAAGACACAAACATGAAGCTAAACATGTCAAAAGCAAGTTCATAGGGTGCATGGATCACTAACAAAACACAAGGCAAAATTGCACTTCATGTTAACAATCTGCCAGCAACAATATTTAGCAAAAGTAGAGCATGGTAATGAAAAGCTACACTACTTGATGATTACGACCAGAGGCATGAATGGATAGAGCATCACCATATCTTCAAAATGCTCTTACTGAACTACCTCAAAATATGCATGGATCTACTTGTGGCAACAGGACAACATAGCAACATAATGTAACGGGAAAAAAAAATTCAAAGTGTCTGAAATCAGCAACATCATGTAGCCTACTTTGCATGCTTGTGCTAGTCACCATAGAGCTCATAAAAATACAAGGATTGCAGCACCGTAAATATTGCATGGAGATGCTCCTAAAACATGTGAACATGATGCTCAAAGGATGCACACACAAAATGCAATGAAAATGACAAATCAGCAAGTTATGATGAATTCCAGCAAACAACATCATATAGCACTTTTACAACAAAGATTAGGGCATCAATATGGACAGTAACATGCATGAAAATGACACTAACATGAAGAGCATCACGAGACGAACATTTCGGCATATCATATGCGCAAATCGGAGCTATGAGCACGGAGATATGACATGTCAAAGAGGTGCACATGATATGAAAAATTGGGGACTTAGAAAAATATACCCCTCTCAGATCTAGGCTTTGACCCGGGCATGGATTTCGAGGCAGCCGGAGATGTCGCCGGAGTTGGCGCTGGGAGGTCACCGGATATGGAGGAGAGGGCGCTCCGGCGAGGGGGGGGTCACCGAATCTGGCCGAGGTGAGGCCGGATCTGGCCGGGGTGAGGCCGGCGACGCGAAGGACGGCGGTGGCGGGCGATGCGAAGGACGGCGGTGGCGGGCAACGGTGGCGCGAGTCGGCGGGTCGGCGGTCGGCGGCGAGGTAGGTTGCGGCGGCGCGGAAGGTCTAGCGCGGCGGAGGGGGGCGACGCTCGGGCGCGGGCGAGCGGGAGGCGGCGGTAGGGGGTTCCGGGCTGGGAGGGCCGGATGCGGGCTCGGCGGGCCGGCGGCGCACGACGATGGCCGGCTGCCACGTGGCGCTCTGCGGTTCATTGGGTGCGGCGGCGGACGCGTCCGACACCGTCTGGACGTGTCCGACGTGGAGGAGGGGATGGAGCTAGGGTTTGGACGCGAATTTGGAAGGGGGGAGGTGTATTTATAGGTAGGGGAGCTAGGAGAGTCCAAATGAGGTGCGGTTTTCGCCCACATGATCGTGATCCAATGACGGAGAGTATGGACGGGGCTTAGATGGGATAGTGGGCTGTTTTGGAGGGGTGCTGGGCTGCAATGCGAGAGGGGCTTTTGCGGTTACCCGGTAAACTGTTGGGGCATCAAACGACCCCCAAATGGAACGAAATTTGACAGGTGGCCTACCGGTGATGTACCAATGCCACTCGACAAATCTTGACCCATTCCGAGAATGTTTTTCTCCTGCTCACGGAACGAGATCTGAGGGGTGCAACGGGTGCATGTGGGAGTGTAGGATTTCAAAACGGACAACAGGGAAAAAGATCGAATGCATGAGACGAACACGAATGCAAATGAGATGCACATGGTGACATGATATGAAATGCATGACATGAACAAAATGCAAAACGAAAACAAAACCCAACCACAGAGGAAATAATATATCACATAGCCGAAAATGGCAAGAGTTGGAGTTACAATTATGGAAAGTTACATCCGGGATGTTACACTAAAGTAGTGACCAAAAATGCCTTATAAAAGTTTATACAGAGGTAGTACATGATTACTATCTAGGTACTACATGCTATGTTCAGGGCCAACTCCATTCCTCCTCCTAATGCGAACCCACTCCTCACATTTGCTCCTAGTTTTTTGTCGTGCCCAAATTTACCCGTCTTGTCAGAAGCCCTTATAGAAATGTCATTTTGTATCGTTCATGTCCAGTCAAAGAGGTTAGACCATCATCAATACATTCTCTAGACATTTTTACCCCTTGTTGCGTCTTTCACTTACATGCGAGACTCACCCGAAGAAAAGGAAAAGGGGAAAAATATCTCCCCCTCTTTCACTTACAGGTGAGGCACAAGTCAAGGCTTGCCTAGTCACTTAGTCAGCAAAGACAAGTCAAACTAGCTTTATTTTAGTGACTTGTTTACTTTAGGATGTGAATATATCGTGTTAATTAAGGGTGGGTAGCTGCATATGACCTTAGATAGTTTATTAGCACTAAACGTAACCAGGCAAACAATGTGAGCCTCACAACCAGAACGTGCTCTTCGATGTGGGTGCGGGCACGGCGACATTGCACCAGGAACAAGTTGAAGTAGAGGCGGTGAAGGCTTGCGCGCTCGTGTCAAAGCCTACTGTGCATGCACGCCGCATTCGTATCTAGACGATTGTTTTGGTGGAGAAGTCTACGGTGTCTCGATGGATCTCCAAGACACAACGGTTCTTCTATGGGAACCCAGACCCGTCGTGTGCCACGTCATTGCATCGTCGAGCGTGAAGGAAATATGCCCTAGAGGTGATGAGGACATGACTACCTTGGATACGACCAAAAATATTGCATACATGTATTTTTGTGAGGTGATTTCTAATGCAAACTATGCAATAATTTATTTATGTCATGCAGGACAAAATACTTCACAGACTTTTGTGCCATGTCTAATTGCAGGTGTACGGGACATTTGTGCAATCCACATATGAAGATAAGGGGAAAAGAAAAGTTTATGTGTTGTTCAAAAATTCCTTTCACGTCACTTTTGGGCCAAGAGAAGATAGAGTTCAAGTCTCCCATGTTCCGGATTCAGATTCGGACTGCACAGACATACCTGGCTCAAAACGTCAATAACTCTTTCATACGGACTCTGAATTGGGCGATTCTTTTTTTGTTAGAAAGTACATTACATGCACTTTCTAACACAATTGGATTCACCTTCAAATTCGTCCGGAGCATTGAGTTATGGACAAAACAATCTTACATTACAGCAGAATCCGAGTCAAACTACAAGTCCAAAGGTGTTGCATCACCTCCGCTTGGTCCCATGAGCCTTGTACGACCTAGGGTTGGTTTTAGGATGCCTTGGGACGTCCTCCCACCTCCTTGGCCGCCACCCCTTGCTCTTATATAAGTAGATCCATCTAGTAGCTTTTTCCTTGGGTTTTGTTTAGATTAAAAGTTCACCATAGTTGCAATTTCGCGTACTTCGTTTGTGTTCAACGACCAGACCAAGATGTCACAGAACCCCACCTTGATCAATAAAGCTTTCATCTTATATTCGCAATATCCAGATTGCAATCATAGTCTCTTGCTTGTTCTTCGTTTGCTTGCAGGAAATAGACCCTTGTGGTCAGGTTGATCGTGTTCCGGTGTGGTTAATAACCCCTCGGAAGTTAGTTTAGCGATTGCTAAGGCGCGACATCTCGCACGTTCGTAGTCGGATCGTCAAGGTCGACTCCCACAGAAAACGATAGCTATCTCATCGAAACAAAGGACACCCTCGCCTCTATCGAGTGGTATCACAGTTGATGATGAGGACATGACTACCTTGGATAGGACCAAAAATATTGCATACATGTATATTTTGTTGGGGAATGTAGTAATTTCAAAAAAAATCCTATGCACATGCAAGATCATGGTGATGCATAGCAACAAGAGGGGAGAGTATGATCTACGTACCCTCATAGACCGTAAGCGGAAGCGTTATGACAACGCGGTTGATGTAGTCATACGTCTTCATGATCGACCGATCCTCAGTACCGAACGTACGGCACCTCTGCGTTCAGCACATGTTCAGCTCAGTGACGTCCCGGGAACTCACGATCCAGTAGAGCTTTCGGGAAGAGCTTCGTCAGCACGACGGCGTGGTGACGGTGTTGATGAAGCTACCAACACAGGCCTTCGCATAAGCATCGCTACGATATGACCGAGGTGGATTATGGTGGAGGGGGGCACCGCACACGGCTAAAAGATCAATGATCAATTGTTGTCTCTCCAAGGGGTGCCCCCTCCCTGTATATAAAGGAGTGGAGGAAGGCGAGGGGGCCGGCCTCCTATGGCGCGCCCCATGAGGAGTCCTACTCCCACTGGGAGTAGGACTCCCCCCTTCCAAGTAATAGTAGGAGTAGGAGAGGAAGGAAGAGAAGAAGAGAAGGAAAGGGGGGCGCCGCCCCCCTCCTTGTCCAATTCGGACTAGAGGGGGAGGGGGCACGCGGCTGCCCTGGCCGGCCCTCCTCTTCTCCCACTAAGGCCCATTAGGCCCAATATACTTCCCGGGGGGTTCCGGTAACCCCACGGTACTCCGGTATATGTCCGAAACCTCCTGAAACACTTCCGGTGTCCGAACATAGTCGTACAATATATCGATCTTTATGTCTCGACCATTTTGAGACTTCTCGTCATGTCCGTGATCATATCCGGGACTCCGAACTACCTTCGGTACATCAAAACACAAAAACTTATAATACCGATCGTCACAGAACTTTAAGCGTGCGGACCCTATGGGTTCGAGAACTATGTAGACATGACTGAGACACTTCTCCGGTCAATAACCAATAGCGGAACCTGGATGCTCATATTGGTTCCTACATATTTTACGAAGATCTTTATTGGTTAAACCGCATAACAATATACGTTGTTCCCTTTGTCATCGGTATGTTACTTGCCCGAGATTCGATCATCGGTATCTCAATACCTAGTTCAATCTCGTTACCAGAAAGTCTCTTTACTCGTTCCGTAATGCATCATCCAGTAACTAACTCATTAGTCACATTGCTTGCAAGGCTTATAGTGATGTGCATTACCGAGAGGGCCCAAAGATACCTCTCCGACAATCGGAGTGACAAATCCTATTCTCGATCTATGCCAACTCAACGAACACCATCAGAGACACCTGTAGAGCACCTTTATAATCACCCAGTTACGTTGTGACATTTGGTAGCACACAAAGTGTTCTTCTAGTAATCAGGAGTTGCATAATCTCATAGTCATAGGAACATGTATAAGTCATGAAGAAAGCAATAACAGTAAACTAAACGATCAAGTGCTAAGCTAACGGAATGGGTCATGTCAATCACATCATTCTCCTAATTATGTGATCCCGTTGATCAAATGAAAACTCATGTCTATGGCTAGGAAACTCAACCATCTTTGATCAACGAGCTAGTCAAGTAGAGGCATACTAGTGACATTATGTTTATCTATGTATTCACACATGTATTATGTTTCTGGTAAATACAATTCTAGCATGAACAATAAAAATTTATCATGATATGAGGAAATAAATAATAACTTTATTATTGCCTCTAGGGCATATTTCCTTCAGTCTCCCACTTGCACTAGAGTCAATAATCTAGATTACACAGTAATGATTCTAACACCCATGGAGTCTTGGTGTTGATCATGTTTTGCTCGTGGAAGAGGCTTAGTCAATGGGTCTGCAACATTCAGATCCGTATGTATCTTGCAAATCTCTATGTCTCCCACCTGGACTTGATCCCGGATGGAATTGAAGCATCTCTTGATGTGCTTGGTTTTTTGTGAAATCTGGATTCCTTTGCCAAGGCAATTGCACCAGTATTGTCACAAAAGATTTTCATTGGACCCGATGCACTAGGTATGACACCTAGATCGGATATAAACTCCTTCATCCAGACTCCTTCATTTGCTGCTTCCGAAGAAGCTCTGTACTCCGCTTCACACGTAGATCCCGCCACGACGCTTTGTTTAGAACTGCTCCAACTAACAGCTCCACTGTTCAATATAAATACGTATCCGGTTTGTGATTTAGAATCATATGGATCAGTGTCAAAGCTTGCATCGATGTAACCATTTACGACGAGCTCTTTGTCACATCCATAAACGAGAAACATATCCTTAGTCCTTTTCAGGTATTTCAGGATGTTCTTGACCGCTGTCCAGTGATCCACTCCTGGATCACTTTGGTACCTTCCTGCTAAACTAATAGCAAGGAACACATCAGGTCTGGTACACAACATTGCATACATGATAGAGCCTATTGCTGAAGCATAGGGAACACTTTTCATTTTCTCTCTATCTTCTACAGTGGTCGGACATTGAGTCTTACTCAACTTCACACCTTGTAACACAGGCAAGAACCCTTTCTTTGCTTGATCCATTTTGAACTTCTTCAAAACTTTATCAAGGTATGTGCTTTGTGAAAGTCCAATTAAGCGTCTTGATCTATCTCTATATTTCTTGATGCCCAATATATAAGTAGCTTCTTCGAGGTCTTTTATTGAAATTATTCAAGTATCCTTTTATGCTATCCAGAAATTCTATATCATTTACAATCAACAGCATGTCATCCACATATAATATTAGAAATGCTACAGAGCTCCCACTCACTTTCTTGTAAATACAGGCTTCTCCAAAAGTCTATATAAAACCATATGCTTTGATCACACCATCAAAATGATTATTCCAACTCCGAGAGGCTTGCACCAGTCCATAAATGGATCGCTGGAGCTTGCACACTTTGTTAGCACCCTTTGGATCGACAAAACCTTCTGGTTGCATCATATATAACTCTTCTTCCAGAAATCCATTCAGGAATGCAGTTTTGACATCCATTTTCCAAATTTCATAATCATAAAATGCGGCAATTGCTAACATGATTTGGACAGATTTAAGCATCGCTACGGGTGAGAAAGTCTCATCGTAGTCAACCCCTTGAACTTGTCGAAAACCTTTCGCAACAAGTCGAGCTTTGTACACAGTAACATTACCGTCAGTGTTAGTCTTCTTCTTGAAGATCCATTTATTCTCGATGGCTTGGCGATCATCAGGCAAGTCAACCAAAGTCCACACTTTGTTCTCATACAAGGATCCCATCTCAGATTTCATGGTCTCAAGCCATTTTGCGTAATCTGGGCTCACCATCGCTTCTTCATAGTTCATAGGTTCGTCATGGTCAGGTAACATGACTTCCATAACAGGATTACCGTACCACTCTGGTGCGGATCTTACTCTGGTTGACCTACGAGGTTCAGTAGTAACTTGATCTAAAGTTTCATGATCATCATCATTAGCTTCCTCACTACTTGGTGTAGGTGTCACAGGAACCAGTTTCTGTGATGAACTACTTTCCAATAAGGGAGCAGGTACAGTTACCTCATCAAGTTCTACTTTCCTCCCACTCACTTCTTTCGAGAGAAACTCTTTCTCTAGAAAGGATCCATTCTTAGCAACAAATGTCTTGCCTTCGGATCTGTGATAGAGGGTGTACCCAATAGTTTCTTTTGGGCATCCTATGAAGACACATTTCTCCGATTTGGGTTCGAGCTTATCAGGTTGAAGCTTTTTGACATAAGCATCGCAGCCCCAAACTTTAAGAAATGACAACTTTGGTTTCTTGCCAAACCATAGTTCATAAGGCGTCGTCTCAATGGATTTTGATGGTGCCCTATTTAACGTGAATGCAGCCGTCTCTAAAGCATAACCCCAAAACGATGGCGGTAAATCAGTAAGAGACATCATAGATCGCACCATATCTAGTAAAGTACGATTATGACGTTTGGAAACACCATTACACTGTGGTGTTCCGGGTGGCGTGAGTTGCGAAACTATTCCGCATTGTTTCAAATGTAGACCAAACTCGTAACTCAAATATTCTCCTCCACGATCAGATTGTAGAAACTTTATTTTCTTGTTACGATGATTTTCCACTTCACTCTAAAATTCTTTGAACTTTTAAAATGTTTCAGACTTATGTTTCATTAAGTAGATATACCCATATCTGCTCAAATCATCTATGAAGGTGAGAAAATAACGATTCCTGCCGCGAGCCTCAATATTCATTGGACCACATACATCAGTATGTATGATTTCCAATAAATCTGTTGCTCGCTCCATTGTTCCGGAGAATGGCGTTTTAGTCATCTTGCCCATGAGACATGGTTCGCAAGTACCAAGTGACTCATAATCAAGTGATTCCAGAAGTCCATCGGTATGGAGTTTATTCATGCGCTTTACACCAATATGACCTAAACGCCAGTGCCACAAATAAGTTGCACTATCATTATCAACTCTGCATCTTTTGGCTTCAACATTATGAATATGTGTATTACTACTATCGAGATCTAACACAAATAGACCACTCTTCAAGGGTGCATGACCATAAAAGATGTTACTCATATAAATAGAACAACCATTATTCTCAGATTTAAATGAATAACCGTCTCACATCAAACAAGATCCATATATAATGTTCATGCTTAACGCTGGCACCAAATAACAATTATTCAGGTCTAAAATTAATCCCGAAGGTAGATGTAGAGGTAGCGTGCCGACGGCGATCACATTGACTTTGGAACCATTTTCCACGCGCACCGTCACCTCGTCCTTAACCAATCTTCGCTCAATTCGTAGTCCTTGTTTCGAATTGCAAATATTAGCAACAGAACCAGTATCAAATACCCAGGTGCTACTGCGAGCTCTAGTAAGGTACACATCAATAACATGTATATCACATATACCTTTGTTCACCTTGCCATCCTTCTTATTCGCCAAATACTTGGGGCAGGTCCGTTTCTAGTGACCAGTCTGTTTGCAGTAGAAGCACTCAGTCTCAGGCTTAGGTCTAGACTTGGGTTTCTTCTCCTGAGGAGCCACTTGTTTGCCGTTCTTTTTGAAGTTCCCCTTCTTCTTCCCTTTATCCTTTTTCTTGAAACTGGTGGTCTTGTTGACCATCAACACTTGATGCTCCTTCTTGATTACTACATCCGCAACTTTTAGCATTGTTAAGAGCTCGGGAATCGTCTTATCCATCCCTTGCATATTATAGTTCATCACGAAGCTCTTGTAGCTTGGTGGCAGTGATTGAAGAATTCTGTCAATGACACTATCATCCGGAAGATTATCTCCCAGTTGAATCAAGTGATTGCAGTACCCAGACATTATGAGTATATGTTCACTGATAGAACTATTCTCCTCCATCTTGCAGCTGTAGAACTTATTGGAGACTTCATATCTCTCAATCCGGGTATTTTCTTGAAATATTAACTTCATATCCTGGAACATCTCATATGCTCCATGACATTCAAAACGTCATGGAAGTCCCGGTTCTAAGCCGTAAAGCATGGCACACTCAACTATTGAGTAGTCATCAACGCGCGACTGCCAGACATTCACAATGTCTGCAGTTGCCGGTGCAGGTGGTACACCTAGTGGTGCTTCCAGGACGTAACTCTTCTGTGCAGCAATGAGGATAATCCTCAAGTTACGGACCCGCTCCGTGTAATTGCTACCATCATCTTTCAACTTTGCTTTCTCAAGGAACACATTAAAATTCAATGGAACAACAACACAGACCATCTATCTACAACAACATAGACAAGCAAAATACTATCAGCTACTAAGTTCATGATAAATTTAAGTTCAATTAATCATATTACTTAAGAACTCCCACTTAGATAGATATCCCTCTAATCATCCAAGTGATTACATGATCCAAATCAACTAAACCATAACCGATCATCACGTGAAATGGAGTAGTTTTCAATGGTGAACATCACTATGTTGATCATATCTACTATATGATTCACGCTCAACCTTTCGGTCTTAGTGTTTCGAGGCCATATCTGCATATGCTAGGCTCGTCAAGTTTAACCTGAGTGTTCTGCGTGTGCAAAATGCTTGCACTCATTGTATAAGAACGTCGAGCTTATTACACCCGATCATCATGTGGTGTCTCGGCACGACAATCTTTTGCAACGGTGCATACTCAGGGAGAACACTTGTACCTTGAATTTTTTTAGTGAGAGATCATCTTATAATGCTACAGTCAATCAAAGCAGAATAAGATGCATAAAGGATAAACATCACATGCAATCAATATAAGTGATAGGATATGGCCATCATCATCTTGTGCCTTTGATCTCCATCTCCAAAGCACCATCATGATCACCATCGTCACTGGTGCGACACCTTGATCTCCATCCTAGCCTCGTTGTTGTCTCGCCAACTATTGCTTCTATGGCTGTCGCTACCGCTTAGTGATGAAGTAAAGCAATTACATGGCGATTGCATTTCATACAATAAAGCGACAACCATATGGCTCCTGCCAGTTGCCGATAACTCCGTTACAAAACATGATCATCTCATACGATAAAATATAGCATCATGCCTTGACCATATCACATCACAACATGCCCTGCAAAAACAAGTTAGACGTCCTCTACTTTGTTGTTGCAAGTTTTACGTGGCTGCTACGGGTTGAGCAAGAACCATTCTTACCTACGCATCAAAACCACAACGATAGTTCGTCAAGTTAGTGCTGTTTTAACCTTCAACAAGGACCAGGCGTAGTCACACTCGGTTCAACTAAAGTTGGATAATCTGACACCTGCCAGCCACCTGTGTGCAAAGTACGTCGGTAGAACCAGTCTCGCGTAAGCGTACGCGTAATGTCGGTCCGGGCCGCTTCATCCAACAATACTGCGGAACCAAAGTATGACATGCTGGTAAGCAATATGACTTGTATCGCCCACAACTCACTTGTGTTCTACTTGTGCATACAACATCTACGCATAAACCTGGCTTGGATGCCACTGTTGGGGAACGTAGTAATTTCAAATAATTTCCTATGCACACGCAAGATCATGGTGATGCATAGCAACGAGAGGGGAGAGTATCATCTATGTACCCTCGTAGACCATAAGCGGAAGCGTTATGACAATGCGGTTGATGTAGTCGTACGTCTTCACGTTCGACCAATCCTCAGTACCGAACGTACGGCACCTTTGTGTTTAGCACACGTTCAACTCGATGACGTCCCGCGAACTCACGATCCAGTAGAGCTTCCGAGAAGAGCTTCGTCAGCACGACGGCGTGGTGACGGTGTTGATAAAGCTACCGACGCAGGGCTTCACCTAAGCACCGCTACGATATGACCGAGGTGGATTATGGTGGAGGGGGGCACCGCACACGGCTAAAAGATCAATGATCAATTGTTGTCTCTCCAAGGGGTGCCCCCTCCCCGTATATAAAGGAGTGCGGAGGGGGAGGGGGCCGGCCTCCTATGGCGTGCCCCATGAGGAGTCCTACTCCCACCGGGAGTAGGACTCCCCCCTTCCAAGTAATAGTAGGAGTAGGAGAGGAAGGGAGAGAACAAGAGAAGGAAAGGGGGGCGCGGCTGTTGGGTTTCGTAGTAATTTCAAAAAATTTCCTACGCTCACGCAAGATCATGGTGATGCATAGCAACGAGAGGGGAGAGTATGATCTACGTACCCTTGTAGATCGACAACGGAAGCGTTTGGTTGATGTAGTCGTACGTCTCCATGGCCCGACCGATCAAGCACCGAAACTACGGCACCTCCGAGTTCTAGCACACGTTTAGCTCGATGACGATCCCCAGACTCCGATCTAGCAAAGTGTTGGGGAAGAGTTCCGTCAGCACGACGGCGTGGTGACGATCTTGATGTACTACCGTCGCAGGGCTTCGCTTAAGCACCGCTACAATATTATCGAGGACTATAGTGGAAGGGGCACCGCACACGGCTAAGAATATGATCACGTGGATCAACTTGTGTCTCTAGGGGTGCCCCTGCCTCCGTATATAAAGGTTCAAGGGAGGGGGGCCAGCCGGCCAAGGTGTGGCGTGCCAGGAGGAGTCCTACTCCTTCTGGGAGTA
>NC_057794.1:400409878-400416806 GCF_018294505.1 Triticum aestivum
GGAGGAGAGAGAGGAGGAAGGGGGGGCGGCCCCCTCTCCTTGTCCAATTCGGACCAAGGGGGGGAGGGGCGCGCGGCCCATCTCTGGCAACCTCTCCTCTCTTCCACTAAGGCCCACTAAGGCCCATATACCTCCCGGGGGGTTCCGGTAACCTCCCGGTACTCCGGTAAAATCCCGATTTCACCCGGAACACTTCCGATATCCAAACATTGGCTTCCAATATATCAATCTTTATGTCTCGACCATTTCGAGACTCCTTGTCATGTCCATGATCACATCCGGGACTCTGAACAACCTTCGGTATATCAAAATGCATAAACTCATAATATAACTGTCATCGTAACCTTAAGCGTGCGGACCCTACGGGTTCGAGAACAATGTAGACATGACCGAGACACGTCTCCGGTCAATAACCAATAGCGGAACCTGGATGCTCATATTGGCTCCTACATATTCTACGAAGATCTTTTATCGGTCAGACCGCATAACAACATACGTTGTTCCCTTTGTCATCGGTATGTTACTTGCCCGAGATTCGATCGTCGGTATCCTATACCTAGTTCAATCTCGTTACCGGCAAGTCTCTTTACTCGTTCTGTAATACATCATCCCGCAACTAACTCATTAGTTGCAATGCTTGCAAGGCTTAAGTGATGTGCATTACCGAGAGGGCCCAGAGATACCTCTCCGACAATCGGAGTGACAAATCCTAATCTCAAAATACGCCAACCCAACATGTACCTTTGGAGACACCTGTAGAGCTCTTTTATAATCACCCAGTTACGTTGTGATGTTTGGTAGCACACAAAGTGTTCCTCTGGCAAACGGGAGTTGCATAATCTCATAGTCATAGGAACATGTATAAGTCATGAAGAAAGCAATAGCAACATACTAAATGATCGGGTGCTAAGCTAATGGAATGGGTCATGTCAATCAGATCATTCAACTAATGATGTGATCCCGTTAATCAAATAACAACTCTTTGTCCATGGTTAGGAAACATAACCATCTTTGATTAACGAGCTAGTCAAGTAGAGGCATACTAGTGACACTCTGTTTGTCTATGTATTCACACATGTATTATGTTTCCGGTTAATACAATTCTAGCATGAATAATAAACTTTTATCATGATATAAGGAAATAAATAATAACTTTATTATTGCCTCTAGGGCATATTTCCTTCAGTCTCCCACTTGCACTAGAGTCAATAATCTAGATTACATAGTAATGATTCTAACACCCATGGAGCCTTGGTGCTGATCATGTTTTGCTCGTGGAAGAGGCTTAGTCAACGGGTCTGCAACATTCAGATCCGTATGTATCTTGCAAATCTCTATGTCTCCCACCTGGACTAGATCCCGGATGGAATTGAAGCGTCTCTTGATGTGCTTGGTTCTCTTGTGAAATCTGGATTCCTTCGCCAAGGCAATAGCACCAGTATTGTCATAAAAGATTTTCATTGGACCCGATGCACTAGGTATGACACCTAGATCGGATATGAACTCCTTCATCTAGACTCCTTCATTCGCTGCTTCCGAAGCAGCTATGTATTCCACTTCACACGTAGATCCCGCCACGACGCTCTATTTAGAACTGCACCAACTGACAGCTCCACCGTTTAATGTAAACACGTATCCGGTTTGCGATTTAGAATCGTCCGGATCAGTGTCAAAGCTTGCATCAACATAACCGTTTACGATGAGCTCTTTGTCACCTCCATATACGAGAAACATATCCTTAGTCCTTTTCAGGTACTTCAGGATGTTCTTGACCGCTTTCCAGTGATCCACTCCTGGATTACTTTGGTACCTCCCTGCTAGACTTATAGCAAGGCACACATTAGGTCTGGTACACAGCATTGCATACATGATAGAGCCTATGGCTGAAGCATAGGGAACATCTTTCATCTTCTCTCTATCTTCTGCAGTGGTCGGGCATTGAGTCCGACTCAACTTCACACCTTGTAACACAGGGAAGAACCCTTTGTTTGCTTGATCCATTTTGAACTTCTTCAAAATCTTGTCAAGGTATGTGCTTTGTGAAAGTCCAATTAAACGTCTTGATCTATCTCTATAGATCTTTATGCCTAATATGTAAGCAGCTTCACCGAGGTCTTTCATTGAAAAACTCTTATTCAAGTATCCCTTTATGCTATCCAGAAATTCTATATCATTTCCAATCAGTAATATGTCATCCACATATAATATCAGAAATGCTACAGAGCTCCCACTCACTTTCTTGTAAATACAGGCTTCTCCAAAAGTCTGTATAAAACCAAATGCTTTGATCACACTATAAAAGTGTTTATTCCAACTCCGAGAGGCTTGCACCAGTCCATAAATGGATCGCTGGAGCTTGCACACTTTGTTAGCTCCCTTTGGATAGACAAAACCTTCCGGTTGCATCATATACAACTCTTCTTCTAGAAATCCATTCAGGAATGCAGTTTTGACATCCATCTGCCAAATTTCATAATCATAAAATCTGGCAATTGCTAAGATGATTCGGACAGACTTAAGCATCGCTACAGGTGAGAAGGTCTCATCGTAGTCAATCCCTTGAACTTGCCGAAACCCTTTTGCGACAAGTCGAGCTTTGTAGACAGTAATATTACCGTCGGCGTCAGTCTTCTTCTTGAAGATCCATTTATTCTCAATTGCTTGCCGATCGTTGGGCAAGTCAACCAAAGTCCATACTTTGTTCTCATACATGGATCCCATCTCAGATTTCATGGCTTCAAGCCATTTTGCGGAATCTGGGCTCACCATCGCTTCTTCATAGTTCGTAGGTTCATCATGATCTAGTAGCATGACTTCTAGAACAGGATTACCTTACCAATCTGGTGCGGATCTCACTCTGGTTGATCTACGAGGTTCAGTAGTATCTTGTTCTGAAGTTTCATGATCATTATCATTAGCTTCCTCACTAATTGGTGTAGGTGTCACAGAAACAGTTTTCTGTGATGCACTACTTTCCAATAAGGGAGCAGGTACAGTTACCTCGTCAAGTTCTACTTTCCTCCCACTCACTTATTTCGAGAGAAACTCCTTCTCCAGAAAGTTTCCGAACTTAGCAACAAAAGTCTTGCCTTCGGATTTGTGATAGAAGGTGTATCCAATAGTCTCCTTTGGATATCCTATGGAGACACATTTCTCCGATTTGGGTTCGAGCTTATCAGGTTGAAGCTTTTTCACATAAGCATCGCAGCCCCAAACTTTCAGAAACGACAACTTTGGTTTCTTGCCAAACCATAGTTCATAAGGCGTCATCTCAATGGATTTTGATGGTGCCCTATTTAACGTGAATGCGACCATCTCCAAAGCATAACCCCAAAACGATAGCGGTAAATCAGTAAGAGACATCATAGATCGCACCATATCTAGTAAAGTACGATTACGATGTTCGGACACACCATTAAACTGTGGTGTTCCGGGTGGCGTGAGTTGTGAAACTATTCCACATTGTTTCAAATGTACACCAAACTCGTAACTCAAATATTCTCCTCCACGATCAGATCGTAGAAACTTTATTTTCTTGTTACGATGATTTTCAACTTCACTCTGAAATTCTTTGAACTTTTCAAACGTTTCAGACTTATGTTTCATTAAGTAGATATACCCATATCTGCTTAAATCATCTGTGGAGGTGAGAAAATAACGATATCCGCCACGAGCCTCAATATTCATCGGACCACATACATCTGTATGTATGATTTCCAACAAATCTGTTGCTCTCTCCATAGTACCGGAGAACGGCGTTTTAGTCATCTTGCCCATGAGGCACGGTTCGCAAGTACCAAGTGATTCATAATCAAGTGGTTCCAAAAGTCCATCAGTATGGAGTTTCTTCATGCACTTTACACCGATATGACCTAAACGGAAGTGCCACAAATAAGTTGCACTATCATTATCAACTCTGCATCTTTTGGTTTCAACATTATGAATATGTGTGTTACTACTATCGAGATTCAATAAGAATAGACCACTCTTCAGGGGTGCATGACCATAAAAGATATTACTCATATAAATAGAACAACCATTATTCTCTGATTTAAATGAATAACCGTCTCGCATCAAACAAGATCCAGATATAATGTGCATGCTTAACGCTGGCACCAAATAACAATTATTTAGGTCTAATATTAATCCTGAAGGTAGATGTAGAGGTAGCGTGCCGACCGCGATCACATCGACTTTGGAACCGTTTCCCACGCGCATCGTCACCTCGTCCTTAGCCAATCTTCGCTTAATCCGTAGTCCCTATTTCGAGTTGCAAATATTAGCAACAGAACCAGTATCAAATACCCAGGTGCTACTGCGAGCATTAGTAAGGTACACATCAATAACATGTATATCACATATACCTTTGTTCACCTTGCCATCCTTCTTATCCGCCAAATACTTGGGGCAGTTCCGCTTCCAGTGACCAGTCTACTTGCAGTAGAAGCACTCAGTTTCAGGCTTAGGTCCAGACTTGGGTTTCTTCTCTTGAGCAGCAACTTGCTTGCTGTTCTTCTTGAAGTTCCCCTTCTTCTTCCCTTTGCCCTTTTTCTTGAAACTAGTGGTCTTGTTGACCATCAACACTTGATGCTCCTTTTTGATTTCTACCTCCGCAGCTTTCAGCATTGCGAAGAGCTCGGGAATAGTCTTATTCATCCCTTACATATTATAGTTCATCACGAAGCTCTTGTAGCTTGGTGGCAGTGATTGGAGAATTCTGTCAATGATGCAATCATCTGGAAGATTAACTCCCATTTGAATCAAGTGATTATTATACCCAAACATTTTGAGTATATGCTCACTGACAGAACTGTTCTCCTCCATTTTGCAGCTATAGAACTTATTGGAGACTTCATATCTCTCAATCCGGGCATTTGCTTGAAATATTAACTTCAACTCCTGGAACATCTCATATGCTCCATGACGTTCAAAACGTCGTTGAAGTCCCGGTTCTAAGCCGTAAAGCATGGCACATTGAACTATCGAGTAGTCATCAGCTTTGCTCTGCCAGACATTCACAACATCTGGTGTTGCTCCAGCAGCAGGCCTGGCACCCAGCGGTGCTTCCAGGACGTAATTCTTCTGTGCAGCAATGAGGATAATCCTCAAGTTACGGACCCAGTCCGTGTAATTGCTACCATCATCTTTCAACTTTGCTTTCTCAAGGAACGCATTAAAATTTAACGGAACAACAGCACGGGCCATATATCTACAATCATACATAAACAAGCAAGATACTATCAGGTACTAAGTTCATGATAAATTTAGGTTCAGTTAATCATATTACTTAAAGAACTCCCACTTAGATAGACATCCCTCTAATCATCTAAGTGATTACGTGATCCAAATCAACTAAACCATGTCCGATCATCACGTGAGATGGAGTAGTTTCATTGGTGAACATCACTATGTTGATCATATCTACTATATGATTCACGCTCGACCTTTCGGTCTCCGTGTTCCGAGGCCATATCTGTATATGCTTGGCTCGTCAAGTATAACCTGAGTATTCCGCGTGTGCAACTGTTTTGCACCCGTTGTATTTGAACGTAGAGCCTATCACACCCGATCATCACGTGGTGTCTCAGCACAAAGAACTTTCGCAACGGTGCATACTCAGGGAGAACACTTCTTGATAATTTAGTGAGAGATCATCTTATAATGCTACCGTCAATCAAAGCAAGATAAGATGCATAAAAGATAAACATCACATGCAATCAATATAAGTGATATGATATGGCCATCATCATCTTGTGCTTGTGATCTCCATCTCCGAAGCACCGTCATGATCACCATCGTCACCGGTGCGACACCTTGATCTCCATCGTAGCATCGTTTTCGTCTCGCCAATCTTATGCTTCCACGACTATCGCTACCGCTTAGTGATAAAGTAAAGCATTACAGCGCGATTGCATTGCATACAATAAAGCGACAACCATATGGCTCCTGCCAGTTGCCAATAACTCGGTTACAAAACATGATCATCTCATACAATAAAATTTAGCATCATGTCTTGACCATATCACATCACAACATGCCCTGCAAAAACAAGTTAGACGTCCTCTACTTTGTTGTTGCATGTTTTACGTGGCTGCTACGGGCTTAAGCAAGAACCAATCTTACCTACGCATCAAAACCACAACGATAGTTTGTCAAGTTGGTGCTGTTTTAACCTTCGCAAGGACCGGGCGTAGCCATACTCGGTTCAACTAAAGTTGGAGAAACTGTCACCCGCAAGCCACCTATGTGCAAAGCACGTTGGGAGAACCGGTCTCGCGTAAGCGTACGCGTAATGTTGGTCCGGGCCGCTTCGTCCAACAATACCGCCGAACCAAAGTATGACATGCTGGTAAGCAGTATGACTTATATCGCCCACAACTCACTTGTGTTCTACTCATGCATATAACATCAACATATAAAACCTAGGCTCGGATGCCACTGTTGGGTTTCGTAGTAATTTCCAAAAAATTCCTACGCTCACGCAAGATCATGGTGATGCATAGCAACCAGAGGGGAGAGTATGATCTACGTACCCTTGTAGATTGACAACAAAAGCGTTTGGTTGATGTAGTCGTACGTCTCCACGGCCCGACCGATCAAGTACCGAAACTACGGCACCTCCGAGTTCTAGCACACGTTCAGCTCGATGATGATCCCCGGACTCCGATCCAGCAAAGTGTCGGGGAAGAGTTCCGTCAGCACGACGGCGTGGTGACGATCTTGATGTACTACCGTCGCAGGGCTTCGCCTAAGCACCGCTACAATATTATGGAGGACTATAGTGGAAGGGGGCACCGCACACGGCTAAGAATATGATCACGTGGATCAACTTGTGTCTCTAGGGGTGCCCCTGCTTCCGTATATAAAGGTTCAAGGGAGGGGGGCCGGCCGGCCAAGGTGTGGCGCGCCAGGAGGAGTCCTACTCCTT
>NC_057794.1:400417100-400423720 GCF_018294505.1 Triticum aestivum
ACCCCCTCTCCTTGTCCAATTCGGACCAAGGGGGGGAGGGGCGCGCGGCCCATCTCTGGCCACCTCTCCTCTCTTCCACTAAGGCCCACTAAGGCCCATATACCTTCCGAGGGGTTCCGGTAACCTCCCGGTACTCCGGTAAAATCCCGATTTCACCCGGAACACTTCCGATATCCAAACATAGGCTTCCAATATATCAATCTTTATGTCTCGACCATTTCGAGACTCCTCGTCGTGTCTGTGATCACATTCGGGACTCCGAACAACCTTCGGTATATCAAAATGCATAAACTCATAATATAACTGTCATCGTAACCTTAAGCGTGCGGACCCTACGAGTTCGAGAACAATGTAGACATGACCGAGACACGTCTCCGGTCAATAACCAATAGCGGAACCTGGATGCTCATATTGGCTCCTACATATTCTACGAAGATCTTTTATCGGTCAGACCGCATAACAACATACGTTGTTCCCTTTGTCATCGGTATGTTACTTGCCCGAGATTCGATCGTCGGTATCCTATACCTAGTTCAATCTCGTTACCAGCAAGTCTCTTTACAAGTTCTGTAATACATCATCCCGCAACTAACTCATTAGTTGCAATGCTTGCAAGGCTTAAGTGATGTGCATTACCGAGAGGGCCCAGAGATACCTCTCCGACAATCAGAGTGACAAATCCTAATCTCAAAATACGCCAACCCAACATGTACCTTTGGAGACACCTGTAGAGCTCCTTTATAATCACCCAGTTACGTTGTGACGTTTGGTAGCACACAAAGTGTTCCTCTGGCAAACGGGAGTTGCATAATCGCATTGTCATAGGAACCTGTATAAGTCATGAAGAAAGCAATAGCAACATACTAAACGATCGGGTGCTAAGCTAATGGAATGGGTCATGTCAATCAGATCATTCAACTAATGATGTGATCCCGTTAATCAAATAACAACTCTTTGTCCATGGTTAGGAAACATAACCATCTTTGATTAACGAGCTAGTCAAGTAGAGGCATACTAGTGACACTCTGTTTGTCTATGTATTCACACATGTACTATGTTTCCGGTTAATACAATTCTAGCATGAATAATAAACTTTTATCATGATATAAGGAAATAAATAATAACTTTATTATTGCCTCTAGGGCATATTTCCTTCAGCGGCCCCCCTCCTTGTCGAATTCGGACTAGAGGGGGAGGGTGCGTTGTCGGTGTCAAAACCGGCGGATCTCGGGTAGGGGGACACGAACTGTGCGTCTAAGGTTGATGGTAATAGGAGACAGGGGACACAATGTTTACCCAGGTTCGGGCCCTCTTTATGGAGGTAACACCCTACTTCCTGCTTGATTGATCTTGATGAATATGAGTATTACAAGAGTTGATCTACCACGAGATCGTAACGGCTAAACCCTAGAAGTCTAGCTTGTATGACTACGGTATTGAGTCTCTCCATTCCGGACTACACCCTCCGATTTATATAGACACCGGGGGATCTAGGGTTACATAGAGTCGGTTACATAAGATGGAATCTTCATAGTTATTCGCCAAGCTTGCCTTCCACGCCAAGGAGAGTCCCATCCGGACACGGGTACAATCTTCGGTCTTCATATCTTCACAGCCCGTCAGTTCGGCCCGTAGATAACAGGCCAGACGCCCGAGGACCCCTTAGTCCAGGACTCCCTCAGTAGCCCCTGAACCTGGCTTCAATGACAAGGTATCCGTCGCGTAGTGCTGTCTTCGTCATTGCAAGGCGGGTTCCTCCTTCCGAACTCCCGAATAGTCTCCAGACGAATTGATCGTGTCCGGACCTGTAACACACACCGCACGCAACCGCAGAGAGAATATAATAACACACAAGTCGAATCTGCTGACAACTTTAGTAATGTGACGTCACGCCTGTCCGGTCATAATTTTGAACTGTCGTTCGCTCCCATGTTTTGAGACGCGGTTGTCATTGGCACGTCTTGTCAAAGTAGAGATCGTGTCCCCTTATTACGGGATTTTCATCAATACGAGCGTGGGTAACCCAACCGTCCTACGAGAAAGATTCCTTAGGAATAGGCAGGTTCTTAGGCTTAGGAGGAGACGTTCAATACCGGAGGTGTTTATAAAGGAACCAAGGGCCGTCTTTTTACGCCAAACCCCTCCTAAGCCTCCCCAACCCCGAGTTCCAGCACCCAAGGCTCGACTCCATTGCTTTCAGCCTTCCTATCATGTCCGGATCCAGTTCCCAAGGCCGATGGGTGGCTTCCTCTGTTACAGAGGAGGATATCACAAAGCTTCGGGCGGCCAGATACCTGACTGTAGAGATCCACCACCGGCTTCCTGCTCAAGGACAAGTTATTCCGACCCCCAGATCCGGCGAGAGGGTGGTATTCGTTTCCCACTTCCTCCGGGGGTCAAGGTTTGCTCTTCACCCTTTGTCCGAGGGCTAATGTTTTATTACAGACTAGATTTTCACGATCTTGCCCCGGACTCTATCCTCCATGTCTCGACGTTTACCATCACATGCGAGGCCTTCCTTTGAATCCCCCCATACTTCGGCTTATGGCTCAAGACCTTTAGTTTGAAGCCGAAGGTAGTCGACGGGGAACAGGCGGAGTGCGGCGGTGCTACAATCAACCAGCTCACCAACACTCCCTGTCCAAAAGGTTCTTTTACCGAGGCTTCCAATCACTGGCAGCGGGAGTGGTTTTATATTACAAAGCCCCGCAGTGCTAAATGGGTAGCTGCCCCCACCTTCTGTCCCGGCCCACCATTACAGCTCACGTCATGGGTCAACAAGGGGCTAGACTGGGGATTAGTGGATGAAGTGTGGACCTTACAAAGCCGCATCCGAACCCTCCTCGAGAGAGATATCGATCTTGTCAGTGTGATCCAAGTGATGTTAGTTCGCCGAATCCTGCCCTGCCAGCGCAGTCCTCGCCTCATGTGGGAGTTTAACCCAGAAGGACCACAAACCCTCCAACACTTCTTCGGCGCCACACACGAAGGGATGTGGAAGTTATTTTTCGGGAAGCGGAAACATTGGCCGGATACTGCTGAGGACGCTGGCCTTAATTGTAATCGTCCGGATACCCCAGTAAGCACTTGGCTGTCGAATACTTTATGGGAATGCATACAGTAATATGGTACCGAGAAAGATATGTTTTTCCAGGGCTGGATAAACAAGACGGAACTGATTATGTGTTCGGCCCCTCTGCCCGAGGGTCCAGCGAATCCTGTCCTAACAAGGATGCTGGCCCCAGCACCATACCAGATGCCGGAGAAGGAGGACGAGGCGGAGGGCAAGAGGACCAAGGATGGCCTCTATTCCCAGGGAACCTCGGACTTTGTGTCCGGAGAAATAAAAATCCCCCCATCCGAAGACAAAAGTGAAGGGGGGACACTATCTCCTTCCCTCCCAGGAAGAAGAGGGCCGCCTCCGAAGATTGGGAGAAGCAGGCTCCTAGGCGAGGCAAGATGCCTCTAGGGGGCAGCCCAGGCCTGGAGGACGTCGAAGCGCAATCTCATGATGAGGTCGAGCCTCCGGCCAAATCGTAAGTGAACAAGGCTGTTTTAAACCTATCCCGTTCTTTTCGTATGATGCCTGGAATATATATTTTTTGCATCTCAGCGCGCAGTCTTCTTCCACAATCCTCTTCCTCGAGGGACCTTCTCCCGGAGATGATGGAAAGCGAGACGCCCCCACTGGCTTCTCCATCCAATAGGGCAGACGACCTTGAGGTGTCGTCGCAGAGGGTCTTCCCCGACCAACAAGTGGTGCAAGGGATGACGAAGACGCTACATGAAGGTGATACTTCGGCGGCCAAGGGTCCGGGAACAACAATGAAGACCCCGAACAATCCGGAATGTGGCCGGATACAAATAAACGTATCCCTTCAAAGGGTGACCGTACTCCTGCGGCTGCCTCCGAAGACCCAGATGTGCCGGATATCTTGACGAACATGCTGCGGCAGGCGTCCGTTTCAGTGAAACATCGTACCTTGATGGGTTCGGTGGTTAAAAAGGCCCTATCCACAAAGAGCGGATTGAATGAGGCCTTTGCGAGTCTGCTGAGAGGCTTCGAGGTTTGTACTGTAATATGTGCAATTGTGTTTTATTCAGAAAATACACCTGTGTATAGACAGTAGCCCCTGAGACTCAGGTTGGCTTCCCATAGGAAGTGAACGGAGGATCAAAAGAAATATCCGAGGACTAATCTGATTAACTTTGAACACAGGATGCTTCCCCCTGGCTACTTCCCAGACCGTGGATATTGCTGAGCTGCAACGAAATCTTGATGTAGCCGGGGATGACATTACGTTAATCAATATGCGTCTTGACGAGTCGCAAGGTATGTATTCGGAGCAGTCCCTGCACGCACATTTTTGTGATATAAGCATGACGCTGAAAGTTGTGCCTGGCTGCAGATGGTGCTGCCGCCATTGAAATTCTTTGGGCGGAGCTAGCCTGGGCCAAGGAGCAGGCCCGGTGTAGTAATGCGACTGCCGAGAAGGCATCGGCTGAGTTAAAAGCCGAACGAGCTACTCGGCGTCAAGACAAGGAGAAGATATCCACGATGGCGCTCGAGCTAAAAAGTGCTGCTAGCCGGTGTGCACTCCTTGAGAAGGAGAATGAAACCAAAACGACTGAAATTGACCAGGCCCTACGAGAGGCCAGAGAAGCGCAGTCTGAATCTAGAGCAGCTCGTGAGGAGATCCGACAAGCTGGGAGATTGCAGTTGGTAAGCCATTTTTGCTACAGGCTAAGTTCGACGATCCGAACTATGCTCAGCTTAACCAATTGTGGAGTTCTCGGGACGAGTTTTTAGACTTGCCGAAGAGTTCTTCCGATGCGGCGCAGTATTATCAGGCGCGAGACGGGTACGCAATGGAGAAGCTTTTCTGGTCACAATTCGGCACCTCAAAGCGCCCCCTGTTGCTGAATGAGCAGATGTCCCAATGGGCCGAGCTTCATAGGATATCCGGTGCTACCATGAAGAACGTCATAATCCGGTTATGGCCAACTGAGCCTGTTCCGAACAGTTACTTCGGCTTGGTGCAGCGGCTTGTTGACGCAATGCTGCGTATCGACACTGTGAAGCGATCGGTGTGCATCGAGGGTGCACGGATGGCTTTTGCCAGAGTCAAGACGTTCTGGGGGAATATGAAGGCCATTGATGTTGCGGTGAAGAGTCCACCCAAGGGCAAGGACCGCCGCGAACCGGAGCATTATTTTGAAGATGTCCTTGTAGTCGCTCGCTTGATAGAGGGTCAATGCTCGAAAGACATAATGTTCGAGTGAAGTATATGAGAATTGTATGAGACAATTTTATAGTAAATCCATTTGTATATTTTGCTCGAAAGCTTGTGTTCCTCCTGTGCGGCCGTTTTAATATAATCTGGAAGTTTTCCAGTCATCGGCATCAACCCCCTTGTAGGAAGTACAGGGGTGTTCAAAAAAGCATCTGATCACTCTTGACCCAACATCTTGGTCCGTGAAGGAGGTGTCAATGTGGCGAACCAGGCAACCAGACTATAGGGGTTAACACTTTCACTTAGCCACAGGAGTTTTACGGTGGGTCTATGACATAGCCCCCAGTATGTATGCGGCTTACTAATACGATGTGTTTACATAATTGACCAGAAAAGAGGTCCTTCGTGTGAAACAGAGGAATCGCTAGAGATTCTGATAAGTCATCGAGTGGTTGACCAGCTCTCACCGCATCATGATAGCCAGTTTTCGGCTTTCTCTACTGAGGTGTGTCACCGGGTGCACCGGTAGCACAATCGCAGTAGTTCTCCCTTTACTACCCTAGCCGATAGAGCGGAACGTATGATAGCAAGCACAGGAGCCGGGCAACCCAACTATTGAGCCAATACATGATTCGGAGCTGATGCATATAAGGCCAAACTCGTGACGCCAAAGTACGCTGTAAAAGTTGTTCGGACTTTGTTGGCAACTCATTTGTTCCTGTACCGATCCCCTGGCATGTTAAGCCGGGGTATATCTATGAAACAACCATAGGAGGCGTATTCATTTTGCGAAAATACGCGAGTGATTAATTTGGATAATTTGAACTGGGACATGAGTGGTATGCCAATGGTTACTTGATATACATAAAGGCCACGACCCCGGCAATTTGATAAGGCCTGGGTCGAAGCAGAGGAAAAAGGCATGTTACAGGCTCGAAAAGAGAGTGTGGTCTACAAAAAGTTATTTTGGACCTCCTGTCGCACGTCTGCGCCGCCTGTCCTCAGCGAGGGGAATCCTTGAAGGGAGTAGCCCCGTAGGTGAGTGTATGGATCCAAACTCCTATGGGGTCGGTCATAGGTGTTTCCCCTTTGCGCCACTTGCTTTTAAGAGATAATGAAACAAAAGAAAATAGGAAAGCGGTTAAAGGATGTTACCGGAGTGCCTGTAGACTTGTCCGTATTGTGCTTCCGTCAATGCCCATGGTATCTTGAGTGCATAATTATGTATGCGCGGTATAGTTTTAACGGGTATACGCCATGGGCGGCGGAAGCCGAACTGCTATTTCTGTTCCGGATTTGATCAATCTTCAGGGGGAAATTGCTTCCACCCTCCGACATTTAGCTAGTGAGCCGCTCCGTTGTCCCTATTTCCAGGTGGCTGAAAGG
>NC_057794.1:400424019-400438906 GCF_018294505.1 Triticum aestivum
TTTTAGCTTTTCTTTAACAATTTAAACTTTGCATCAAAGTAGGTTGTCTAGATATGCAACTAGGTGAGGAACCTATATGATGCAACAAAGATAGGAACACAAGCAAGCAAGAGATATATCACAAATAAGCTTGCACAAGTAAAGGCACAAGATAACCAAGAGTGGAGCCGGTGGAGACGAGGATGTGTTACCGAAGTTCCTTCCCTTTGAGGGGAAGTACATCTCCGTTGGAGCGGTGTGGAGGCACAATGCTCCCAAAGAATCCACTAGGGCCACCGTATTCTCCTCACTCCCTCACACAATGCGAGATGCCGTGATTCCACTATTGGTGCCCTTGGAGGCGGCGACTGAACCTTTACAAACAAGGTTGGGGGCAATCTCCACAACTCAATTGGAGGCTCCCAACGACACCACGAAGCTTCACCTCAATGGACTATGGCTCCGTGGTGACCTCAACCATCTAGGGTGCTCAAACACCCAAGAGTAACACAATCCGCAAGGGATTAGTGGGAGGAATCAAATTTCTCTTGGTGGAAGTGTAGATCGGGGCCTTCTCAACCACTCCCAAGCAAATCAACAAGTTTGATTGGCTAGGGAGTGAGATCAGGCGAAAATGGAGCTTAGAGCAACAATGGAGCTTAGGGTTGGAAGAGGTAGTCAACATGAGGAATAAGACACCCCTTATATAACTAAGGAAGAAAAACCAACCGTTATCCACCTACCAGCCCACGACCAGCGGTACTACCGCTCCAGAACAACGGTACTACTGCGAGGCCACGTGGTACTACCGTGAGGAGCCGCGGTACTACCGCAGCAACAGAAGTAGCTAGGGCAGACCCTAAGCACATGGGCTGAGGACGACACTTCCACAGACGCGGTACTACCGCTCCCCCTTGCGGTACTACCGCAAGGCAGGGAACCCCAAGCCTGGGAAGAGCGTGGATAACAGAACATCCGTGCCTACTTCCGTTGGAAAACGTACGTAGCAAAAATCCAACACAGTACTACCGCAGAGGAGCGGTACTACCGCGTGGCAGTTGAGCTAGGCCGCGCACGGTACTACCGCGCAAGGGATGCGGTACTACCGCGGTAGCGCGGATGTAAAAAATTACATCCGCCCCTACTACCGTGAGGGAGCGGTACTTGGCCTGGGGGTCACGGTACTACGGCTCCAGAGGAGCGGTACTACCGTGGGCACCCGCGGTACTACCGCGCCACAGCATGGTACTACCGCTGGTGCCTACGGTACTACCGCTCACAAGGGAGCAGTACTACCGCAAGCCAACACAGCAGCCAGAACAAGGTAAAGAGATAAAAACGGAGGATGCTCCAAGGTGCTGGGGAAAGGAGGGGACTAGAAAGAAACGTTTACGTGATGATTCCACCCGAACCTTTCCGACGTGGACACCCTCTTAATAGTATGACTTTCCTACGACTCAAATCCACCAAAAAGAAATGTAGAAAAACACCATCTTCAATAGTCTTCGAGGGACACCAAACCGTCTTGTGCCTAGCGAAGAAACGTCTGGGAAACTCATGACACACGATTAGTCCGCAAACGCATTGTCATCAATCACCAAAACACCTTAGGGATAAATATGCCCTTACAATCTCCCCCTTTTTGGTGGATTGATGACAATACGGGATTTGGACAAGGGAAATAATATTGAGCAAACGCAAACCCCTCCTCTCTAGAATATAGACGGGCTCCCCCTAGATGTGTGCCAACTAGATGGGTGCTTTGGACTGCACGACACACATACTAGGATCAAAGCTCCCCCTATATTATAGAGACAAGGCATATCTTGCAATAGTAAGGCTAACACTAGACAAGATAGCACAAACATAAGCTCACTAAGATAGAATAGAGTGCATATGTCTTACACCATATGAAGGATAAGTCTCAAAGGCACAAACCAAATAAAGGCAAACGAGGTCCAAACGACAAAGCAAACATACCAAACACGACACACGACTCGCAAACACGCAAATCCCTACTCTCTCTCCCCCTTTGGCATCGAGACGCCAAAAAGGCAGAGAGGACACCTACACACATGGGGTGGCTCAGGCAGAGAAATCATCCCAATGCTCCTCGTGCTCCTCGTCAGACTCGACGGCGGGGACGGTCTCCTCGATGTCCTCCTCAGAACTAGTCCACTTGAAACCTTGCTTCGCCATCCATGCAGCCTCTGGCGTGATGGCATCCTCAGAACCGCCGGAGACATCCTCTTTAAAGAGCCTCATGACCTTCTTATCGCGGCGGCGACTCTCCTTGGATGCCACGTGAGTCCTGTACTGCCCCTTTGCCTGCATGCAGAAGAGAGTCTTCATCTTGTCCTTCAACTTCTTGGCACACGACGTCTCAGAGGAAGGTGGAGAAGACCTAGCAGCACGATCCTCAGCAACATCCTCTGCACCAGCCTCCTCCTCACCAATAGCCCTCCTAGCAGCAGACGCCTCAGCATGAGTAGTAGTGTTGGCCCAGTTGGGCTTGACGCGGAGACTGATGGACTCATGCCGAATCCAGTCTGGAGAAAGGAACTCATCACCAGGGTACATCTTCTCCCAAGTCATGGAGATCAACAGAAACATGTATGGTCCATAGATAGGTACCTTGCGGGTGTACACCACAAACCGAAGCTCACACCACATGATGTGTGAGACATCAAGTGGCTGAGTCTGAGACAAACGTGCCTCCGCGCACAGGAGCATCATGTCCACCAGATAGGAATGAACATTGTCCTTGTCGCCAATGCGAGGGAACAGAGTGTTGCAGAAGATGCGATGCATGATATCCAGAAAAGAGTTCAGCACCCAAGTCGACTTGCCACTGGGAAGCACCTTCTCAACATAGTACGGCTGAAGCAAGTTCTTGTTAGCAGACTCAGAATTGGCGTGGGGGCGAACACCAACGGGGGTGTGAAGCCCGTCATCAGGAACATGGAGCAGACCCATGAACTCCTTCCAGGTAGCAGACAACTGACGGCCATTGGTCATCTAGGTCATCCTCCGCTCATCCCCGGGGTGAAAGTAAACTGAGGCAAAGAACTGACGGATAAGCTCAGGGTCATAGTCAAGGTGGAAGGAGATCGCAGGCTCAATAGCGAACTGCTCCACCAAATCCAGAGCTTCTCCAAAATACTCCCGAAACTTGTCCTTCCTCATGTGATTCATGTCTATCCACTTGACATCCACGAAGGTATTCTGCTTGTTCTTGATCACATCCAGATAAATGAGAGCCTGCTGCTTGGTCCAAAACAACTCAGTGCCTCCGAGGATAGCACAAGCATTCACATAAGGGTCGATCTTCCGGTGTTCGACGTACTCATTAAGGGGAATCTCGTCCATGCCCTTAGCAGGTTCCTTTTGCTTGCTGGCAGTGGTCTTGACATTGCGCTTGGGGGCACTGGAGCCCTTTGGTGCTTCATCTTGAGGATTGCGCAGTCGCTTGGAGCCAGTGTCACGACTGGGATTGGAACGACGAGAGCCACCACCTAAGACACAAGAGAAAGCACACACAAGGAGCGAGAAGAATCAATGCAAAGACCACAGCAAAGCATGGGAAACAAGTAGAAATCATACGGGATAAATGCCACAAGGAAGAAGGGACAACAACGGTAGTTCCGCCTGGTCATGCGGTACTAAAATTTTAGTGCCGCTCCTAGTCGCGGTAGTACCATGTGAGGATACGGTAGTACCGTGGCTTGGAGCGGTAGTAAGATCTTAGTGCCACAGAACATGCGGTAGTACCGCACCAAACGAGCGGTAGTACTGGACGAGCGATAGTACCGCATTAGAGGCACGGTAGTACTGCACCGCGTTAGATCTGAGCCCACTTTTGAATCTGAGAAGACGCGCGAAACCACAGCAGAACTACGGTTGATCACATCTACCACGGGACAATATAGCAAGTAAAATGTCTACGCAACACTACTCTCCTACAACCTTCTCTTGCAAAGATTTGGCCTAAAATCTCAAGAACACAAGTATCTCCCCAAAAACCTAGAGATAAGAGAACCAACAAGAAAGAGAGGGATTTGGGGAAAAACCTTGGTCCATGGCAAGAGGAAGTGGTGGGGAACGATACCACCGGTCGGAATCCAAAGAGAGCAGCCGGAGACGGAGATCCGGCGAGGGACTTCGGCCCCGTTCTTGAGCAAGAGAGAGAGAGACGAAGTGGGGGAAACTGACGAATGGGTATGGGGAAGTTAGAACCCCCCGTTCCCGTCCTTATCCTCACGCGCCTCCGATAGCGCGGTAGTACCGCTTGGGCGGAAGGACTGCACCAAAGTGGTAGTACCACTCCCCCAGGCGGTAGTACCGCGCTGGGCCGGTAGTACCGTACACTCCATGCACGATAGTACCGTGGCAGGCCGCGGTAGTACCGTGAGCTCAAGAAGAAGCACATTTCCAACACAAAAGAAAGAGTAGTATTCGCACGAAAACTTCAAACGAACGCCACACCACCCAACAAGCTCAAACACGAGGAGAAGAAGGGGCAAAAAGACAACAAGAGACGACCACGAGACACAACCTCTCCAACGAGAGGGCGGTGGCCGGAGCCACCTATGTTTGAGTCAATTGGTATGGCACCGCAAAGAATTATCCTTGGGCCCATGACCAAAACTCGTCTTTGAAGCACAAGTACCATCAAACATGGCTAATGTGAAAGACTTGATCAATTTATGCATAATGGGGGGAGGGAGAGTTCATTGAGAGAACAACACTCCCCCTATGTCCATGCCTACATCTAAACAAGACAACAAGTTGAGTATGGTGGGGTGTGCAAGGGTTCAAGCAATATTGCTCGAATCAATGATATTTAGCTCATGCCTTAACTCGCGAAATCTTGCTTCATCCAACGGCTTCGTGAAAATATCTGCAAGGTTATCATGAGTGTTGACATAGTTGAGCTCGATCTCCCCTCGCCTAATGTGATCCCGGATGAAGTGATACTGAATCTCAATATGCTTTGTCTTGAAGTGTTGCACCGGGTTGAGAGAAACCTTGATGACACTTTCATTGTCACACCAAAGAGGCACTTTGTCACAAATGACACCGTAATCCTTTAAAGTTTGCCTCATCCATAAGAGTTGTGCACAACAACTACCGACCGCTACATACTCCGCTTCGGTGGACGAGAGAGACACACAACTTTGCTTTTTGGAAGACCAACTTACTAAAGAGAAACCAAGGAATTGGCACCCTCCGGAAGTGGACTTCCTATCCACTTTGTCTCCCGCCCAATCGGAATCCGAATACCCTACAAGCTTGAAGTTTGCTCCTCTTGGGTACCATAAGCCAAAGTTTGGGGTATGAGCCAAATATCGAAAGATTCGCTTGACCGCCACAAAGTGGATTTCCTTAGGTGCGGCTTGAAACCGTGCACAAATTCCCACACTCAACATGATATCCGGTCTAGATGCACAAAGGTAAAGCAAGGAGCCAATCATGGAGCGATATACCTTTTGATCCACCGCTTTACCATTGGTATCTATGTCAAGTTGGCACTTGGTGGGCATTGGAGTGGAAGCCGGCTTGACATCACTTAGCTTGAATTTCTTGAGCATGTGTTGAGTGTATTTGGCTTGGTTGATGAAAGTTCCATCTCTTCTTTGCTTCACTTCGAACCCTAGAAAGAACTTCAACTCTCCCATGGAAGACATCTCGAACTTTGAGGTCATGAGAGCGACAAATTCCTCATTGAAAGCTTTGTTAGGGGAACCAGAGATAATATCATCAACATATAATTGGCACACAAACAACTCCCCTTTGACCTTCTTAGTAAAAAGAGTGGGGTCGATTAGCCCAACTTCAAAACCACGATCTTGTAACAACTCGGTAAGGTGGTCATACCACGCACGTGGGGCTTGTTTAAGGCCATAGAGTGCCTTATCGAGTTGATACACATGATCAGGAAAGTAGGGATCCTCGAACCCCGGGGGTTGCTTGACATAAACCAATTCATTAATAGGACCATTAAGAAAAGCACTCTTCACATCCATTTGTTGTAACTTAAAGTTATGATGAGAAGCATATGCAATCAACATGCGAATGGATTCAAGACAAGCAACGGGAGCAAAGGTTTCACCATAGTCGATACCCTCGACTTGGGAGTAGCCTTGTGCTACCAAGCGAGCCTTGTTGCGAATGATAATCCCATGAGAATCTTGCTTGTTCTTAAATATCCACTTGGTTCCAATGACATTGTGGTTCACCGTTGGCCTTGGCACCAATCTCCACACGTTATTGCGCTCGAAGTTGTTGAGTTCTTCGTGCATGGCATTGAGCCAATCCGGATCTTCGAGCGCCTCATAGACCTTTTGGGGCTCAGCACAAGAGACAAACGCGTGATGTTCACAATAGTTTTCTAATTGTCTATGAGTGCTTACCCCCTTTCTTAAGCTTCCAAGCACATTTTTCATGAGATGATCCTTGGTGGAGAGCTTGGAAGCATCCTTGGCGGCACAACGCTCCAATTCCTCCTCGGGGGTGAGACGAGGAGTGGTCACTTGATCATCTTGAGCGTCGTCTTGAGCTTGTTCTCGTTCTCGTGGAAGCTCTTGATCTTGAGCTTGCTCGGAGGATGGAACTTGACCTTGGGCATCACTTGATGTTACAACACCATCTTGAGATTGATCTTGCCCTTGGTCTTGTTCATGAGGTTGAGGGCCCTCACTTTGTTCTTCGGAAGCATGTGGGTCTTGGGTTGGTGAAGGTTCCACTTTAGTAGAACATTGTCCTTCTCCTTCGTCCACAAGGGGTTTCTCAATGGGTAGGATAAGACCAACACCCATTCTTCTTATGGCTTGAGGTGGAATTTCATCACCTACATCACAAGTACCACTTTGCTCCACTTGGGAGCCGTTATTCTCATCAAACTCCACGTTACATGTTTCCTCAATAAGTCCCGTGGACTTATTGAGAACACGGTAAGCATGAGAGTTTGTAGCATAACCAACAAATATGCTCTCATGAGCTCTAGCCTCAAATTTAGACAAACAGACACCTTTCTTGAGAATGAAACACTTACACCCGAACACCCGGAAGTACTTGAGGTTGGGCTTGTTACCGGTGAGTATCTCATATGGAGTCTTGTTCAAGCCTTTGCGGAGGTAGAGCCGATTAGATGCATGGCACGCGATGTTGATGGCTTCGCCCAAAAGTTGTAGGGAGACTTGAACTCCGCCATCATGGTCCTTGCCGCATCCATCAACGTCCGGTTCTTCCTCTCCGCTACACCATTTTGTTGAGGGGTATAGGGTGCGGAATATTGATGCTTGATTCCCTCATCACTCAAAAACTCATCCAAGGTGTAGTTCTTGAACTCGGAGCCATTGTCGCTTCTTATTGTCAAGATCTTTGTATTATGCTGTCATTGAGCTTCATTTGCAAAGTCGATGATGGTTTGTTGGGTCTCACTCTTCCTCTTGAAGAAATATACCCAAGTGTATCTTGAATAGTCATCTACAATCACCAAGCAATACTTTCTACCCCCAAGACTTTCAAAGGATGGAGGTCCAAAGAGATCCAAATGAAGGAGCTCCAAGGGTCTCTTCGAATAGATGATAGTCGTGGGAGGGTGAGCCTTCTCATGTAGCTTTCCTTCGATGCAAGCACTGCAAGCACGATCTTTGGCAAAACTAACATTTGTTAGTCCATGGACATGGTCCCCCTTGAGAAGACTTTGCAAAGATCTCATATTGACGTGGGCTAAATGGCGATGCCAAAGCCATCCCACGTCAACTTTAGCCATTAGGCATGTCGCGGTCTTAGTGGGTCACTCTGAAAAGTTAATCACATAGAGACCGTTCTCGACATGCCCAACAAAGGCTACTTTAAGAGTCTTGCTCCACAAGAGGGCCAAGGAATCAATATCAAAGAAAGTGGCAAAGCCCATGAGTGCTAGTTGACGAACGGAAAGTAAATTGTATGCAAGGGACTCAACAAGCATGACCTTCTCGATTGTAAGATCATGAGAAATGACAACTTTACTGAGTCCCAATACCTTAGAAGACGAGGCATCACCCCAATCAACATTGGTGGGCATGGATGGAATCTTTTGCACGTCCACCACCAAGTCCTTGCTTCCGGTCATATGATTAGTAGCTCCACTATCGAGCAACCATGATCCCCCACCGGAAGCAAACACCTACAAGAGATCAATGCTTGGTTTTAGGTACCCATTTTGTAATGGGTCCTTTGATGTTAGTAACAAGGGTCTTAGGAACCCCAATAGACCATTCAATGTACTCATAAGGAGAACCAATAAATTTGGCATAAACATGCCCATCACTAGCATGGCACAACACGTAAGAAGGGTTAAAGTCCCCGACTTTGTTGGGAAGGGGAGCGTTTCCCTTCTTGGCACCAATACCCCTCATGGAGTTTTTCTCCTTCTCCTTAGTAGCACCCTCACTCTCCTTCACAAAGGTTTGAATGAGAGGAGGAGGTTGTTTGGCCTTGTCATTCTTCTTCTTCTTCTTGGACTTGGGCACGCACCCAATCCCTTCCTTGGCCACAACTCCCTTTTGGTTGGTCAAGAGGTCGTTGAGGTTCTTCTCGCCTTGATGCAAGACGCAAGACCTTTCTCAAGTTGCACCTTTAGCTTAGCGTTCTCCTCAACAAGATGCACATGCTCACGACACGAGTTAGTAGCATTTGCATTATCAATTAACATCATACGAGGAAAAGTGGCTTTTTCCTTGGTTAGCTTTACTTGAAGTTGATCATGAGACTCTTTGAGGCTAGCATGAGCACCCTTCAAGACCTTGTGAGCCTTGTCAAGTAGATCAAGCTCCTCTTTGAGTCTATCAAGATCAACCTCAAGTTCGGCCTTCTCGGAGTTTAGCACACGAGAGACAATGAGAGCATGATCAAAATCTTTCTTTAACTTAGCATGATCAATGTTGTGTGACTCCTCAAGAGCCAAACAAAGACCACGCTCTTCCTCAAGAGCATTAGAAAGATCCAAGATCTCATCGGCATAGTCACGACTATGCCCCTCCATCTTGGAGATAGTATCTTCATGAGACTCGATCATGTCATTGGCTTCACCGAGTTGTTCCAAGCGAGCAATAAAATGCTTCTTGGATTTACCCTTGAGTTTACCCATAAAGGACTCAAGCTCATTTTCCTCCACATTAGATCCCCCACATTCATCAATGCAATCCTTCAAGGAAGGATTATTAATGATGGTAGTTTTGATGTTGTGAGTTACCTTGTTGGTGGCTTTAGCCATGAGACACTTGGCGGTGATGTTCTCATTGGGTGAGTCGAAGAGAGATACTCGTGGAGTTTTTGCAATGGCAACGGATGCCATGGCCACTGACTCACCATCTTCATCATCATCATCATCCTCATGGTACTCTTCTTGAACCACCAACGCCTTGTGAGGGATTTTCTTGGTGAAGTTGTTCTTGTCGGGGAAAGACTTGGCTTTGTCCTTTCGAATGAGCTTGCCAACATTGTCTTCCCTCTTCTCATACGTGCACTCCGCAACAAAGTGACTCACATTGCCACAATTGTAGCAAGTCCTTACACGTTGCTTGCTCTTCGTGCCACTTGAGTTGTTCTTGTTGAAGTTTGGCCTTGAGTTTTTCTTACTCCAAAATTGCCTTGAAGCAAGTGCCATGTGTTCATGATAGGCATACTTTGTATCTTCGTGGTTGCTTTCCTCTTCTTCCTCTTCTTCTTCCTCTTCTTCTTCCTCTTCACCGCAAACCTTGGCCTTTAATGCAAGGTTGGGATTCTTTGCCCTTTGAGAGAGAAGCACCGCATTGTCGGCGGTCTTGTCCAAGATGTTGATAGCCACAAACTCATCCAACGCTTCACTTGAGGTCAAAGTGTGGAAGTCCGGCCTTTGACGAATGACGGAGGACATGTCCTTGTGGTAAGGCATCATTGCCTTGAGGAATTTGTGCTTGATCCAATTGTCATCCGTGTCCTTGCTCCCGTGATCTCGGAGTGAGACCGCGAGTTTGGTTACTCTCCGATAAAGGTCACGAGGTTCTTCATCTTCTTTCATTGCAAACTCATCGGCTTCATCTTGCACCACTTCATAGTTGGAGCGTTGAATGCTTGTGCTTCCCAGTAGAGCGAGACAACACAAAGCCATGCGTCTTTGGCCAAGGCGAAGGGCCGAAGATGAGGTAGATCTTTGGGTGGAATTGCATCTTGAATGATGAAGAGAGCATTCTCATTGAATTGATTATCCGCGGCTTCTCGAGGAGTGAAGTTTCTTGGATCATGCGGATGGAAACCTTCTTCAATGATTCTACAAAGATTAGTGTTCACATGATTTAAATGACGCTTAAAGCAGTAAATCCAAGAATCAAAGTCCTCATTTTTCACAATCTTAGGGGGAGGATCGACATGATTCAAATGAGTGGAAGGAACCGGTCCACCATAAACAAGTGGTGGTTCCACATGAGCAAAGATGCCGGTGCCATTTTTACCACTAGAAGAAGGAGCCTTTTCACTACTAGCTTCCCCCTTGTCGGAGATAGCATCCGTCACCTTGTCAGTGGGATCGCCCACTTTCAACGGTGCGGTGGATAGTTTAAGCCCTACAAGGAATTTAGTAAACATGCTTTCAACCTCAGTCGTCATGGAGGTTTTCAATGTCTCCAAGGCCACATTGAACTCCTCACGAGAGACCGAGGTTCCCCCATCACCCGTAGACGAGATCGGATTCACACTGGAGTGTTCCTCCACACCGTCTATGGTATCAACCATACTCTTCGGATGGTAAAGTCCTTAATAAAGAGACGAGGATCTGATACCAAAGTTCCTTCCCTTTGAGGGGAAGTACATCTCTGTTGGAGCGGTGTGGAGGCACAATGCTCCCCAAGAAGCCACTAGGGCCACTGTATTCTCCTCACGCCCTCACACAGTGCGAGATGCCGTGATTCCACTATTGGTGCCCTTGGAGGCGGCGATAGAACCTTTACAAACAAGGTTGGGGCAATCTCCACAACTCAATTGGAGGCTCCCAATGACACCACGAAGCTTCACCTCAATGGACTATGGCTCCGTGGTGACCTCAATCATCTAGGGTGCTCAAACACCCAAGAGTAACAAGATCCGCAAGGGATTAGTGGGAGGAATCAAATTTCTCTTGGTGGAAGTGTAGATCGGGGCCTTCTCAACCACTCCCGAGCAAATCAACAAGTTTGATTGGCTAGGGAGTGAGATCGGGCGAAAATGGAGCTTACAGCAACAACGGAGCTTAGGGTTGGAATAGGTAGTCAACACGAGGAAGAAGACACCCCTTATATAGCTAAGGAAGAAAAACCAACCGTTATCCACATACCAGCCCGCGACCAACGGTACTACCGCTCCAGAACAGCGGTACTACCGCGAGGCCACACGGTACTACCATGAGGAGCCGCGGTACTACCGCAGCAGCAGCAGTAGCTAGGGCAGACCTTAAGCACATGGGCTGAGGACGGTACTTCCGCAGACGCGGTACTACCGCTCCCCCTTGCGGTACTACCGCAAGGCAGGGAATCCCAAGCCTGGGAAGAGCGTGGATAACAGAACATCCGTGCTTACTTCCGCTGGAAAACAGACGTAGCAAAAATCCGACACAATACTACCCTACAGAGGAGCGGTACTACCGTCTGGCAGCTGAGCTAGGCTGCGCATGGTACTACCGCGCAAGGGATGCGGTACTACCATGGTAGCGCGGATGTAAAAATTACATCTGCCCCTACTACCGCGAGGGAGCGGTACTTGGCCTGGGGGTCACGGTACTACGGCTCCAGAGGAGCGGTACTACCGTGGGCACCCGCGGTACTACCGCGCCACAGCACGGTACTACCGCTGGTGCCTACGGTACTACCGCTCACTAGGGAGCAATACTACCGCAAGCCAACACAGCAGCCAGAACAAGGTAAAGAGATAAAAATGGAGGATGCTCCAAGGTGCAGGGGAAAGGAGGGGACTAGAAAGAAATGTGTACGTGATGATTCCACCCGAACCTTTCCGACACGGACCCCCTCTTAATAGTACGGCTTTCCTACGACTCAAATCCACCAAAAAGAAACGTAGAAAAATGCCATCTTCAATAGTCTTCGAGGGACACCAAACCGTCTTGTGCCTAGCGAAGAAACGTTTGGGAAACTCAAGACACACGATTAGTCCGCAAACGCATTGTCATCAATCACCAAAACACCTTAGGGATAAATATGCCCTTATAGTGGCCCATTTCCATTGTGTCCGGCGTTGAGCCTGTCGGCCTGCTTGAGGACCCAATAGCTTCTGTTGGTGTGATTAGCTAGTTTATTGGGATGGCCATGAATCTGGTAGGGCCGGTCCAATATCTTGTCTATTTTGGATGGTCCGTCTCTGTTTGCCTTGAATGGATTTTTTTCCGTTGACCGAGCTTGGGATTGCTAAACCTGGCGTTGACTGCTTTGTCGCGTGATCTTTCATTATCATTGTGACTGTTGTGTATGCTTTGTCGTGGCTTGCCATTGCCGTCTCGGATTTCGGAAGTGCCCAAGTCGCTGGTGCTGTTGCTTCTACGAGCGAGCCAACTGTCTTCTCCCATGCAAAAGCACTTCAATAGAGCAGTATGGTCTGTCATGGATCTAGGTCTTTCTTGACCGAGGTGGCGTGCAAGCCATTTATCCTGGGCGCTATGTTTAAAGGCCGCAAGGGCCTCCGCGTCCGGACAATCGATGATTTGGTTCTTTTTAACTAGGAACCTGGTCTAGAGCTTCATGGCTGACTCTCCGGGCTGCTGGACAATGTTACTTAAGTCATCGGTGTCCGGTGGCCGGACATATGTTCCTTGGAAGTTGTTGCGAAAGGCGTCCTCCAAATCCTCCCAACTGCCGATAGAATTTTCCGGCAGACTATTTAACCAATACCGAGCTGGTACTTTCAGTTTTAGTGGTAGGTATTTGATGGCATGAAGGTCGTCTCCGCGGGCCATGTGGATATGGAGGAGGAAGTCCTTGATCCATACCGCGGGATCCGTTGTTCCATCGTATGATTCGATATTCATGGGTTTGAACCCGTCTGGGAATTCATGCCCCATTACTTCATTTGTGAAGCAAAGAGGGTGTGTGACGCCTCTATGTTGGGCCACATTGCGGCATATCTCCAACAGAGTCCATTTGCGGTTTTCAGCCCGGGTGTGGGTAGGTTTGTCACGTCCGAATTGGTGGCCATCGTCATGTGTCGAGGTATGTCCTTGCGATCTGTAGATTGCTCTTGAGTGTCCTGCTTTGCTACCCAAGTCGTGTTGACGGTCGTATGTATAACCCCGAGCTGTTTTGTTCTTGTTTTACTGCAAGGTGGGGCGGTCTGGTCTTCGGCTTGAGTTGCCGCTTTACCTGGGCCCAGTTGTGGTCGACCTGCTGCATTGTGCGATAATGGTACGGGCTCCAGCGCCTTATCGTCGCCCTGGGGTAGCAATCTATGCTTCGGGTAGCTTTTGGCTGGTCCACTAAGGCTGTATTCTTCGGCGGCTAGGACTTCGGTCCATCTATCATTGAGCAGATCTTGGTCAGCTTGAAGCTGCTACTGCTTCTTTTTCAGGCTCCTTGCAGTGGCTATTAGTTGGCGCTTGAAGCGCTCCTGCTCAAGAGGTTCCTCGGGCATGATGAAGTCTTCGGTGCCGAGGCACACCTCATATTTGGAGAGCGGAAGGTAATTATCGTCCTTCGAATCTTCGTGCGTGGCCTGTTTAACAGGGCTAACCTGCTCATTGCTACCTCTTGAGCACTGCATTGGTTTTCCCCGAAGAGGAAGGGATGATGCAGCAAAGTAGCGTAAGTATTTCCCTCAGTTTTTGAGAACCAAGGTATCAATCCAGTAGGAGGCTACACGCGAGTCCCTCGTACCTGCACAAAACAAATAAATCCTCGCAACCAACGCAAATAGGGGTTGTCGGTCCCTATAAGGCCACTTACGAGAGTGAGATCTGATAGATATGATAAGATAATATTTTTGGTATTTTTATGATAAAGATGCAAAGTAAAATAAAGGCAAAGTAAATAGCAAAGGAAATAACTAAGTAGTAGGAGATTAATATGATGAAGATAGACCCGGGGGCCATAGGTTTCACTAGTGGCTTCTCTCGAGAGCATAAGTATTCTACGGTGGGTGAACAAATTACTGTTGAGCAATTGGCAGAATTGAGCATAGTAGTATGATCATGTATATAGGCATCATCTCCGAGACAAGTAGACCGACTCCTGCCTGCATCTACTACTATTACTCCACTCATCGACCGCTATCCAGCATGCATCTAGAGTGTTAAGTTAAAAACAGAGTAACACCTTAAGCAAGATGACATGATGTAGAGGGATAGACTCATGCAATATGAAGAAAACCCCATCTTGTTATCCTCGATGGCAACAATACAATACGTGCCTTGCTGCCCCTACTTTCACTGGGAAAGGACACCGCAAGATTGAACCCAAAGCTAAGCACTTCTCCCATTGCAAGAAAGATCAATCTAGTAGGCCAAAACAAACTGATAATTCGAAGAGACTTGCAAAGATAACCAATCGTACATAAAAGAATTCAGAGAAGATTCAAATATTATTCATAGATAGACTTGATCATAAACCCACAATTCATCAGTCTCAACAAACACACCGCAAAAATAAGATTACATCGAATAGTTCTCCACAAGAGAGGGGGAAAACATTGTATTGAGATCCAAAAAGAGAGAAGAAGCCATCTAGCTACTAACTATGGACCCGTAGGTCTGAGGTAAACTACTCACACTTCATCGGAGGGGCTATGGTGTTGATGTAGAAGCCCTCCATGATCGATGCCCCCTCCGGCGGAGCTCCGGAACAGGCCCCAAGATGGGATCTCGTGGATACAGAAAGTTGCGGCGGTGGAATTAGGTTTTTGGCTCCGT
>NC_057794.1:400439151-400485794 GCF_018294505.1 Triticum aestivum
CGCGCCCCCTACCTCTTGGCCTCCTCTTTCCTTTCTTGACGTAGGGTCCAAGTCTCCCTGGTCTTTTTCGTTGAGAAAATCACGTTCCCGAAGGTTTCATTTTGTTTGGACTCCATTTGATATTCCTTTTCTTCGAAACCCTAAAACAGGCAAAAAACAACAATTCTAGGCTGGGCCTCCGGTTATAAGGGTTAGTCCCAAAAATAATATAAAGTTGGATAATAAAGCCCAATAATGTCCAAAACAGTAAATGATATAGCATGGAGCAATCAAAAATTATAGATACGTTGGAGACGTATCAAGCATCCCCAAGCTTAATTCCTGCTCGTCCTCGAGTAGGTAAATGATAAAAACAGAATTTTTGATGCGGAGTGCTACTTGGCATAATTTTAATGTAATTCTTCTTAATTGTGGTATGAATATTCAGACCCGAAAGATTCAAGACAAAAGTTCATATTGACATAAAAATAATAATACTTCAAGCATACTAACAAAGAAATTATGTCTTCTCAAAATAACATGGCTAAAGAAAGTTATCCCTACAAAATCATATAGTCTGGCTATGCTCTATCTCCACCACTCAAAATTTTTTAAATCATGCACAACCCCGATGACAAGCCAAGCAATTGTTTCATACTTTTGACATTCTCAAAAAAATTTCAACCTTCACGCAATACATGAGCGTGAGCCATGGATATAGCACTATAGGTGGAATAGAGTGGTGGTTGTGGAGAAGACAAAAAGGGAGAAGATAGTCTCACATCAACTAGGCGTATCAACGGGCTATGGAGATGCCCATCAATAGATATCAATGTGAGTGAGTAGGGATTGCCATGCAACAGATGCACTAGAGCTATAAGTATCTGAAAGCTCAAAAAGAAACTAAGTGGGTGTGCATCCAACTTGCTTGCTCATGAAGACCTAGGGCAATTTGAGGAAGCCCATCATTGGAATATACAAGCCAAGTTCTATAATGAAAGATTCCCACTAGTATATGAAAGTGATAACATGAGAGACTCTCTACTATGAAGATCATGGTGCTACCTTGAAGCACAAGTGTGGTAAAAGGATAGTAACATTGTCCCTTCTATCTTTTTCTCTCATTTTTTTATTTGGGCCTTTTATCTTTTTTATGGCCTCTTTTCTTTCTCTTTTATTTTTATTTTTATTTTTCGTCCGGAGTCTCATCCCGACTTGTGGGGGAATCATAGTCTCCATCATCCTTTCCTCACTGGGACAATGCTCTAATAATGATGATCATCACACTTTTATTTTTATTACAACTCAACAATTACAACTCGATACTTAGAACAAAATATGACTCTATGTGAATGCCTCTGGCGGTGTACCGGGATATGCAATGATGCATGAGTGACATGTATGAAAGAATTATGAATGGTGGCTTTGCCACAAATACGATGTCAACTACATGATCATGCTAAGCAATATGACAATGAAGGAGTGTGTCATAATAAATGGAACGGTGGAAAGTTGCATGGCAATATATCTCGAAATGGCTATGGAAATGCCATAATAGGTAGGTATGGTGGCTGTTTTGAGGAAGGTATATGGTGGGTGTATGATACCGGCGAAAGGTGCGCGGTATTAGAGAGGCTAGCAAAGGTGGAAGGGTGAGAGTGCGTATAATCCATGGACTCAACATTAGTCATAAAGAACTCATATACTTATTGCAAAAATCTACAAGTTATCAAAGCAAAGTATTACGCGCATGCTCCTAGGGGATAGATTGGTAGGAAAAGACCATCGCTCGTCCCCGACCGCCACTCATAAGGAAGACAATCAATAAATAAATCATGCTCCGACTTCATCACATAACGGTTCACCATACGTGCATGCTACGGGAATCACAAGCTTAAACACAGGTATTTCTCAAATTCACAACTACTCAACTAGCACAACTTTAATATCACCATCTTTATATCTCAAAACAATTATCAAGTATCAAACTTATCACAATATTCAACACACTCATAAGAAAGTTTTATTATTAATCTTGTATACCAAGCATATTAGGATTTTAAGAAAATTACCATGCTATTTAAGAATCTCAAAATAATCTAAGTGAAGCATGAGAGATCAATAGTTTCTATAAAACAAATCCACCACCGTGCTCTAAAAGATATAAGTGAAGTACTAGAGCAAAATTATATAACTCAAAAGATATAAGAAAAGCACATAGAGTATTCTAACAAATTCCAAATCATGTATGGCTCTCTCAAAAGGTGTGTACACAAAGGATGATTGTGGTAAACTAACAAGCAAAGAATCAAATAATACAAGACGCTCCAAGCAAAACACATATCATGTGGTGAATAAAAATATAGCTCCAAGTAAAGTTACCGATAGAAGTAGACGAAAGAGGGGATGCCTTCCGGGGCATCCCCAAGCTTTGGATTTTAGGTGTCCATATATTATCTTGGGGTGCCATGGTAATCCCCAAGCTTAGGCTCTTTCCACTCCTTGTTCCATAATCCATCAAATCTTTACCCAAACTTGAAAACTTCACAACACAAAACTTAAAGTAGAAAATCTCGTGAGCTCCGTTAGCGAAAGAAAATAAAAGACCACTTCAAGGTACTGTAATTAACTCATTCTTTATTTATATTGGTGTTATACCTACTGTATTCCAACTTCTCTATGGTTTATAAACTATTTTACTAGCCATAGATTCATCAAAATAAGCAAACAACACACGAAAAACAGAATCTGTCAAAAACAGAACAGTCTGTAGTAATCTGTAGCTAGCGCAAGATATGGAACGCCAAAAATTCTAAAATAAATTTCTGGACGTGAGGAATTTATCTATTAATCATCTGCAAAAAGAATTAACTAAATATCACTTTCCAAATAAAAATGACAGCAGTTCTCGTGAGCGCTAAAGTTTCTGTTTTTTTACAGCAAGTTCAACAAGACTTTCCCCAAGTCTTCCCAACGGTTCTACTTGGCACAAACACTAATTAAACACAAAAAACACAACCAAAACAGAGGATAGATAAATTATTTATTACTAAACAGGAGCAAATAGCAAGGAATAAAAATAAAATTGGGTTGCCTCCCAACAAGTGCTATCGTTTAACGCCCCTAGCTAGGCATAACAAGCAAGAATAGATCTAGGTATTGCCATCTTTGGTAGGCAATCCATAAGTGGCTCTCATAATAGATTCATAAGGTAATTTAATTTTCTTTCTAGGAAAGTGTTCCATGCCTTTCCTTAATGTAAATTGGAATCTAATATTTCCTTCCTTCATATCAATAATTGCACCAATCGTTCTAAGGAAAGATCTACCAAGAATAATAGGACATGAAGGATTGCAATCTATGTCAAGAACAATAAAATCTATGGGCACATAATTCCTATTTGCAACAATAAGAACATCATTAATTCTTCCCATAGGTTTCTTAATAGTGGAATCCGCAAGGTGCAAGTTTAGAGAGCAATCATCAAAATCACGGAAACCTAACAAATCACACAAGTCTTTGGAATCGTGGAAACACTAGCACCCAAATCACATAAAGCATAGCATTCATGATATATAATTTTAATTTTAATAGTTGGTTACCACTCATTATAAAGCTTTCTAGGGATAGAAACTTCCAATTCAAGTTTTTCTTCATAAGATTGCATCAAGGCATCAACGATATGTTTAGTAAACGCTTTATTTTGACTATAAGCGTGAGGAAAATTTAGCACAGATTGCAACACGGAAATACAATCAATCAAATAGCAATTTTCATAGTTAAATTCCTTGAAATCCATAATAGTGGGTTTAGCAACATCTAGGGTTTTAATTTCTTCAATCCCACTTTTATCAAATTTAGCATCAAGATCAACAAATTCCGAATTCTTGGAACGCCTTCTAGGTAAAGGTGGATCATATTCAGTCCCATCATTATCAAGATTCATATTGCAAAACAAAGATTTAATAGGAGACACATCAATAACTTTTAGATCTTCATCTTTATTTTCATAGGAACTAGAAGAACACGCTCTTATAAAGGCATCTTTCTTAGCACGCATCCTAGCAGTTCTTTCTTTGCACTCATCAATGGAAATTCTCATGGCTTTGAGAGACTCATTGATATCATGCTTAGGTGGAATAGATCTAAGTTTCAAATAATCAACATCAAGAGAAATTCTATCAACGTTCCTAGCCAAGTCATCAATCTTAAGCAATTTTTCTTCAATCATAGCATTAAAATTCTTTTGCGATGTAATAAATTATTTAATATTAGATTCAAAATCAGAGGGCATCTTATTATAATTTCCATAAGAATTGTTGTAGGAATTACCATAATTATTAGAGGGATTACTAGGATAAGGCCTAGGATTAAAATTTCCTCTATATGCGTTGTTACCAAAATTGTTCCTACCAACAAAATTCACATCCATAGATTCATTATTATTCTCAATGAAAGTAGACAAGGGCATATCATTAGGATCAGAAGAAACACTATTATTCGCAAATAATTTCATATGTTCATCCATCTTTCCACTCAAAACATTAATTTCTTCTATCGCATGCACCTTTTTATTAGTAGATCTTTCAGTATGCCGTTGAGAATAATTAACCATAATATTATCTAGGAGTTTAGTAGCTTGTCCTAAAGTGACTTCCATAAAAGTGCCTCCCGCGGTCGAATCTAAAAGATTTCTAGAAGCAAAATTCAATCCGGCATAAAAATTCTGAACAATCATCCACAAATTTAAACCATGAGTAGGGCAATTACGTATCATTAATTTCATTCTCTCCCAAGCTTGTGCAACATGTTCATGATCAAGTTTCTTAAAATTCATAATATTGTTTCTAAGAGAGATGATCTTAGCGGGAGGAAAATACTTAGAGATAATAGCATCTTTGCACTTGTTCCATGAATCAATACTATTTTTAGGCAAAGATGAAAACCAAGCTTTAGCACGATCTCTAAACGAAAAAGGAAATAGCTTCAATTTAACAATATCATTATCCACATCTTTCTACTTTTGCATGTCACACAAATCAATGAAGCTATTTAGATGGGTAGCGGCATCTTCACTAGGAAGGCCAGAAAACGGATCTTTCATGACAAGATTCAGCAAGGCAGTATTAATTTCACAAGATTCAACATTGGTAAGAGGAGCAATCGGAGTGCTAATAAAATCATTGTTGTTGGTATTGGTGAAGTCACTCAATTTAGTATTATCTTGAGCCATCGTGACAAGCAAGCAAACTAACACACAAGCAAACAAAAAGCAAGTGGGCAAAAAGAGGCAAACGGGAAAGAGAGGGAGGATAGAGAGAGAGGGCGAATAAAACGGCAAGGGTGAAGTGGGGGAGAGTAAAACGAGAGGTAAATGGCAAATAATGTAATGCGGGAGACAAGGGTATGTGATGGGTACTTGGTATGTTGACTTTTGCGTAGACCTCCCCGGCAACGGCGCCAAAAATCCTTCTTGCTACCTCTTGAGCACTACGTTGGTTTTCCCCGAAGAGGAAGGGATGATGCAGCAAAGTAGCGTAAGTATTTCCCTCAGTTTTTGAGAACCAAGGTATCAATCCAGTAGGAGGCTACGCGCGAGTCCCTCGTACCTGCACAAAACAAATAATTCCTCGCAACCAACGCAAATAGGGGTTGTCAGTCCCTATAAGGCCACTTATGAGAGTGAGATCTGATAGATATGATAAGATAATTTTTTTGGTATTTTTATGATAAAGATGCAAAGTAAAATAAAGGCAAAGTAAATAGCAAAGGAAATAACTAAGTAGTAGGAGATTAATATGATGAAGATAGACCCGGGGGCCATAGGTTTCACTAGTGGCTTCTCTCGAGAGCATAAGTATTCTACGGTGGGTGAACAAATTACTGTTGAGCAATTGACAGAATTGAGCATAGTTATGAGAATATCTAGGTATGATCATGTATATAGGCATCATGTCCGGGACAAAGTAGACCGACTCCTGCCTGCATCTACTACTATTACTCCACTCATCGACCGCTATCCAGCATGCATCTAGAGTATTAAGTTAAAAACAGAGTAACGCCTTAAGCAAGATGACATGATGTAGAGGGATAGACTCATGCAATATGAAGAAAACCCCATCTTGTTATCCTCGATGGCAACAGTACAATACGTGCCTTGCTGCCCCTACTGTCACTGGGAAAGGACACCGCAAGATTGAACCCAAAGCTAAGCACTTCTCCCATTGCAAGAAAGATCAATCTAGTAGGCCAAACCAAACTGATAATTCGAAGAGACTTGCAAAGATAACCAATCATACATAAAAGAATTCAGAGAAGATTCAAATATTATTCATAGATAGACTTGATCATAAACCCACAATTCATCGGTCTCAACAAACACACCGCAAAAAGAAGATTACATCGAATAGTTCTCCACAAGAGAGGGGGAGAACATTGTATTGAGATCCAAAAAGAGAGAAGAAGCCATCTAGCTACTAACTATGGACCCATAGGTCTGAGGTAAACTACTCACACTTCATCGGAGGGGCTATGGTGTTGATGTAGAAGCCCTCCATGATCGATGCCCCCTCCGGCGGAGCTCCGGAACAGGCCCCAAGATGGGATCTCGTGGATACAGAAAGTTGCGGCGGTGGAATTAGGTTTTTGGCTCTGTCTCTGATCGTTTGGGGGTACGTAGGTATATATAGGAGGAAGGAGTACGTCGGTGGAGCAACAGGGGGCCCACGGGGGTGGAGGGCGCGCCTGGGGGGGGGGGGTAGGCGCGCCCCCTACCTCGTGGACTCCTCTTTCCTTTCTTGACGTAGGGTCCAAGTCTCACTAGTCTTGTTCGTTGGGAAACTCACATTCCTGAAGGTTTCATTCTGTTTGGACTCCGTTTGATATTCCTTTTCTTCGAAACCCTAAAACAAGCAAAAAACAACAATTCTGGGCTGGGCCTCCGGTTAATAGGTTAGTCCCAAAAATAATATAAAAGTGGATAATAAAGCCCAATAATGTCCAAAATAGTAGATAATATAGCATGGAGCAATCAAAAATTATAGATACATTGGAGACGTATCACTCATCTTCCCGTTCATCTTGTTTGTTTGCTTTATCGATGGGGTCTTCGTTGTCTTCGGCACCTTCCAGAGTGTCATCTTCTCTTGTACTGGTGTTGCTGCCTTTACTGCGGCGTGACTTAGAGCGGCGCCGCTGTCGCCGACGCTTGGACTGTATTTCAGAAGGTTTATCCTCAACTGGGTCTTCCTTATCGTTGCCGCTGTGCTCCTTTGGTGCATCCACCATGTATACATCATACGAGGAAGTGGCCGTCCAGCGTCCGGTGAACGACGGGTTCTGGGCCTCTTCTTCTCCGGCATTGTCGTCCATACCATCGATATCCTCGGAGTCGTAATCAAGTTCATCGGTCAAATCCTCGATCGTGGCTATAAAGTGGGTGGCGGGTGGGAAGTAAAATTTTACATCGTCAGCACCTAGTTCGAGCCAGATATAGTTCGGCTGAGAGTGCTCCGCCAAGGATAGGTTTTTAATGAGTTTAGCACATTGCCCAAAGGCGAGTGCTGGAAGATGTCTGCGGCGCTGAATTTGAAGATCGATAACCATCAAGCTCGGCGGCCGTGGGCTCGCGCGGTTCGGAACCAATGGCCGGAGACGAGTCCGGCGTTCCGGTGGCATAGGCATCGTTTGAGACCAGGTCCATGTGCGGCTCCAACGTCGTGGAATCTGCGGCCTCCGAGGTGGGGTTAATCCACCCATCTTTGGATGGTGCGACCTGCTCCGGCTCTAGGGCCAGGGCGGTTATAGGATCAATCTCCTGGATGCAGCCCGATGACAGATTTAGGTTATGATCATCGGGGTGACCGGGAGCGGCCGCCGTGGTATCGAATCCAGCGAAGATCAAGTCTCCATGGATGTCCGCGACGTTGTTCAAGCTCCTGAATCTGACCTGATGGCCAGGGGTGTAACTTTCGATCTGCTCCAGATGGCCAAACGAGTTGGCTCATAGTGCGAAGCCGCCGAACACGAAGATTTGTCCGGCGAGGAAAGTTTCTCCGCAGACAGCTTCATTATTGACGATTGAAGGGGCCATCGAACCTTTCAGCGACATCATAGAGGAACTCTCAATGAAAGCACCAATGTCGGTGCCAAAACCGGCGGATCTCGGGTAGGGGGTCCCGAACTGTGCATCTAAGGTTGATGGTAACAGGAGACAGGGGACACGATGTTTACCCAGGTTCGGGCCATGTCTATGGAGGTAACACCCTACTTCCTTCTTGATTGATCTTGATGAATATGAGTATTACAAGAGTTGATCTACCACGAGATCGTAATGGCTAAACCCTAGAAGTCTAGCCTGTATGACTACGGTATCAAGTCTCTCCTTTCTGGACTACACCCTCCGGTTTATATAGACACCGGGGGGATCTAGGGTTACATAGAGTCGGTTACATAAGATGGAATCTTCATAGTTGTTCGCCAAGCTTGCCTTCCACGCCAAGGAGAGTTCCATCCGGACACGGGTACAGTCTTCGATCTTCATATCTTCACAGCCCATCAGTCCGGCCCGTAGAAAACAAGCCAGACGCCCGAGGACCCCTTAGTCCAGGACTCCCTTAGGCGCACGGCTGCCCTAGCCGGCCCTCCTCTTCTCCCATTATGGCCCATTAGGCCCAATATACTCCCCGGGGGATTTCGGTAACCCCCCGGTACTCCGATATATGTTCGAAACCTCCCGAAACACTTCCGGTGTCCGAACATAGTTGTCCAATATATCAATCTTTATGTCTCGACCATTTCGATACTTCTCTTCATGTCCGTGATCATATCTGGGACTCCGAACTACCTTCGGTACATCAACACACAAAAACTCATAATACCGATCGTCACAGAACTTTAAGCGTGCGGACCCTACGGGTTCGAGAACTATGTAGACATGATCGAGACACTTCTCCGGTCAATAACCAATAGCGAAACCTGGATGCTCATATTGGTTCCTACATATTCTATGAAGATCTTTATCAGTCAAACCACATAATAATATACGTTGTTCCCTTTGTCATCGGTATGTTACTTGCCCGAGATTCGATCATCGGTATCTCAATACCTATTTCAATCTTGTTACCGGCAAGTCTCTTTAATTGTTCCGTAATGCATCATCCCGTAACTAACTCATTAGTCACATTGCTTGCAAGGCTTATAGTGATGTGCATTACCGAGAGGGCCCAGAGATACCTCTCCGACAATCGGAGTGACAAATCCTATTCTTGATCTATGCCAACTCAACGAACACCATCGGAGACACCTGTAGAGCACCTTTATAATCACCCAGTTACGTTGTGACGTTTGGTAGTACACAAAGTGTTCTTCCAGTAATCAGGAGTTGCATAATCTCATAGTCATAGGAACATGTATAAGTCATGAAGAAAGTAATAACAGTAAACTAAACGATCAAGTGCCAAGCTAACGGAATGGGTCATGTCAATCACATCATTCTCCTAATGATGTGATCCCGTTGATCAAATGACAACTCATGTCTATGGCTAGGAAACTCAACCATCTTTGATCAATGAGCTAGTCAAGTAGAGGCATACTAGTGACACTATGTTTGTCGATGTATTCACACATGTATTATGTTTCTGGTTAATACAATTGTAGCATGAATAATAAACATTTATCATGATATGAGGAAATAAATAATAACTTTATTATTGCCTCTAGGGCATATTTCCTTCATATTTGTGAGGTGATTTCTAATGCAAACTATGCAATAATTTATTTATGTCATTGATAACCCACAAATATAGGGGATCGCAACAACTTTCGAGGGTAGAGTATTCAACCCAAATTTATTGATTCGACACAAGGGGAGCCAAAGAATATTCTCAAGTATTAGCAGCTGAGTTGTCAATTCAACCACACCTGGAAACTTAGTATCTGCAGCAAAGTGTTTAGTAGCAAAGTAATATGATAGTGGTGGTAGCAGCAACAAAACTAAAGACAACAAAAGTAATGTTTTTGGTATTTTGTAGTGATTGTAACAGTAGCAGCAGGAAAGTAAATAAGCGTAAACCAGTTTATGGAAAACTCGTAGGCACCGGATCAGTGACGGATAATTATGCCGGATGCGGTTCATCATGTAACAGTCATAACATAGGGTGACACAAAACTAGCTCCAATTCATTAATGTAATGTAGGCATGTATTCCGTATATAGTCATACGTGCTTATGGAAAAGAACTTGCATGACATCTTTTGTCCTACCCTCCCGTGGTAGTGGGGTCCTATTGGAAACTAAGGGATATTAAGGCCTCCTTTTAATAGAGAACCGAAACAAAGCATTAGCACATAGTGAATACATGAACTCCTCAAACTATGGTCATCACCGGGAGTGGTCCCGATTATTGTCACTTCGGGGTTGCCGGATCATAACACATAGTAGGTGACTATAGACTTGCAAGATCGGATCAAGAACTCACATATATTCATGAAAACATAATAGGTTCATATCTGAAATCATGGCACTCGGGCCCTAGTGACAAGCATTAAGCATAGCAAAGTCATAGCAACATCAATCTCAGAACATAATGGATACTAGGGATCAAACCCTAACAAAAATAACTCGATTACATGATAAATCTCATCCAACCCATCACCGTCCAGCAAGCCTACGATGGAATTACTCACGCACGATGGTGAGCATCATGAAATTGGTGATGCAGGATGGTTGATGATGATGACGTCGACGAATCCCCCTCTCCGGAGCCCCGGACGGACTCCAGATCAGCCCTCGCGAGAGGTTTTAGGGCTTGGCGGCGGCTCCGTATCGTAAAACACGATGATTTCTTCTCTCTGGTTTTTTTCTCTCCGAAAGCAAATATATAGAGTTGGAGTTGGCGTTGGAGGGCACCCAGGGGGCCCACGAGGTAGGGGGGCGCGCCCTAGGGGGGGGCGCCCCCACCCTCGTGAGAAGGGTGTGGGCCCCCTGGTCTTCATCTTTGGCAAGGATTTTTTATTATTTTTTCTAAGATGTTCCATGGAGTTTCAGGTCATTCCGAGAATATTTGTTTTCTGCACATAAAACAACACCATGGCAATTCTGCTGAAAACAACGTCAGTCCGGGTTAGTTCCATTCAAATCATACAAGTTAGAGTCCAAAACAAGGGCAAAAGTGTTTGGAAAAGTAGATACGACGGAGACGTATCAACTCCCCCAAGCTTAAACCCTTGCTTGTCCTCAAGCAATTCAGTTGACAAACTGAAAGAAAGAAAGAAAAACTTTTACAAACTCTGTTTGCTCTTGTTGTTGTAACTATGTCAAGCCAGCATTCAAGTTTTCATCATAGATCATAACTAACCACATTTGCAATAATTTTCAGGTCTCATAATTACTCATATCAATAGCATAATCAACTAGCAAGTCATAATAATAAATCTCGGATGACAACACTTTCTCGAAACAATCATAATATGATATAACAAGATGGTATCTCGCTAGCCCTTTCTAAGACCGCAAAACATAAATGCAGAGCACCTTTAAAGATCAAGGACTGACTAGACATTGTAATTCATGGTAAAAGAGATCCAATCATAGTCATACCCAATATAAATTAACAGTGATGAATGCAAATGACGGCTGTGCTCTCCAGCTAGTGCTTTTTAATAAGAGGGTGATGACTCAACATAAAAGTAAATGGATAGGCCCTTCGCAGAGGGAAGCAGGGATTTGTAGAGGTGCCAGAGCTCAGTTTTGAAATAGAGATAAATTGTATTTTGAGCGGTATACTTTCATTGTCAACGTAACAACTAAGAGATGGCGATATCTTCCATGCTAAGCACATTATAGGCGGTTCCCAAACAGAATGGTAAAGTTTATACTCCCCCTCCACCAACAAGCATCAATCCATGGCTTGCTCGAAACAATGAGTGCCTCCAACATTCATCAGGTCCCAGGAGGAGTTTTGTTTGCAATTAATTTTGATTTAGTTTGCATAAAGCATGGGACTAGGCATCCCGGTGACCAGCCATTTTCTCGTGAGTGAGGAGCGGAGTCCACTCCTCTTGAGAATAATCCGCCTAACACAGAAGATAAGGACAGCCTTGGTTGATACATGAGCTATTCGAGCATACAAAATAGAATGTTTATTTGAAGGTTTAGAGTTTGGCACATACAAATTTACTTGGAACGGCAGGTAGATACCGCATATCGGAAGGTATGGTGGACTCATCTGGAATAACTTTGGGGTTTAAGGGATTGGATGCACAAGCAGTATTCCCGCTTAGTACAAGTGAAGGCTAGCAAAAGACTGGGAAGCGACCAACTAGAGAGCGACAACATCCATGTACATGCATTAAAATTAATAAACATTGGATGCAAGCATGAGTAGGATATAATCCACCATGAACATAAATATCGTGAAGGCTATGTTGATTTTGTTTCAACTACATGCGTGAACATGTGCCAAGTCAAGTCACTTAAATCATTCAAAGGAGGATACCACCCCATCATACCACATCATAATCATCTCAATAACATGTTGGCACACAAGGTAAACCATTATAACTCATAGCTAATCAAGCATGGCACAAGCAACGATGATCTCTAATTGTCATTGCAAACATGTTTATTCATAATAAGCTAAATCAAGAACGAGGGACTCATCATATTTACAAAAACAAAAGAGGTTGAGTTCATACCAGCTTTTCTCATCTCAGTTAGTCCATCATATATCATCATAATTGCCTTTCACTTGCACGATCGAACAGTGTGAATAATAATAAGAGTGTACGTGCATTGAACTAAGCTGGAATCTGCGAGCATTCAGTAAACAGGAGAAGACAAGGCAATATGGGCTCTTGGTTAAATCAACAATAATGCATATAAGAACCACTTCAACAATTTAATTATGGTCTTCTCCTACTGACCCCCAAAGAAAAGAAAAGAAATAAAACTATTTACACAGGAAAGCTCCCAACAAGCAGAAGAAGAACGGGAAATATTTTTGGGTTTTCTTTTTAATTATTACTACTACAGCAGAAAAATAAACTACTACTAATTTTTTTTGGTTTTTCTCAAGGTTTAACAAACACACAAGAAGAAAGCAGGAAAAAGAACATAAACTAGCATGGATATTACAGTGAAAAAGTATAAGCACCGACATCTAGTAATGAGTGTGTGTGAACATAAATGTAATGTCGGTGAGAAATTCGTACTCCCCCAAGCTTAGGCTTTTGGCCTAAGTTGGTCTATGGCCACGGCTGGCCTGGCAGATACTCGTAAGTGTAGCTGGGGTCGTACTGCGACGAAGAATAGTGGGGATCATACTAATGTGCAGCGGTTATCGCCTGCTGAGCTGCAGCGTGGAGTCGAGCTGCCTCCGCTCTCCTCTCATACTCTTCTGCCTCCTCTCTGGTAATAACATATCTTTTTTTTTGTGAATCAAAGAAGGTAGGAGCAGGGAGAGTAATACAGAAAACACATCATTTATCAAAAATTAAACGATATAAGAGAGGTGATTCAGGCCTCTCGACAAACTGGTGTGAAGCCATAGAGTTATAATCTAAATATGCAGGAGGCAACTCCGTATAACCCTCACGAATGTCTATCTCAAGAAAATGAGCTAAGTGGGTTGCATAAATTCCTCCAAAGAAATCTCCATTATGTCTATTATGATGCAACCTACGAGCTACAACGGCTCCCATATGATAAGATTGGTCTCCTAACACAGCACTCCTAAGAATGCTAAGATCAGGGACACACATGTGACATGCTTCATCCTTAGCATTTATGCATCTACCGATGAAGAGAATAAAATAATGTATAGCAGGAAAGTGAATGCTCCCTATGGTAGCCTGCGTTATATCTCTAGATTCCCCCATAGTTATACTAGCAAGAAAGTTTCTAAATTCAGATTTAGGGGGGGTCCCTAACACTACCCCATGATGGAAGTTTGCAAGCAGAAGTAAAATCCTCTAAGTCCATGGTATAAGATTTGTCATAGAGATCAAACATAACTGCAGGAGAATTACGCGAAGATGAATACTCAAACCTCCTCACAAAGGAACTTGTGAGATCATGATACTGGGGGCATTTGTTAGCCTCAAAATCCTCAAGACCGGCATTACACAAATATGCTTTGAATTCTTCTTTAATTCCCGCACGGTCCATAAAGTTTTCTGACGGCCATTCGCAAGGCCGTACTGGAGCGTCTCTTGGTGGATCCTCGTCAGCGTCGTGCATAGCAATCCCGGGTCCTTGCTTCTTTAGAAGAACCACCTTGGAACATCTTCCTAAGCATATTGTTTCTCTGAAAAATTCTGAAATTTTTAGTAACTTCAAAATAAAAGTAAATCAAACTCAATAATATTGATAGCAACTACTCCTACAAGTGCCTAGGGCCTATATCATGCATCAAAACTACCTTTGACCATATAAATTTGACATGTAAGCTCAAGAACATGGTCACCTATGCAGCACAAATTTGCAAAGAATAAAGCACTAGAACAAAAACTAATTGGACCAATGGAGGAGTCACATACCAAGGAACAATCAGCCCAAGCAGTTTTGCAAGAGGTGCTTTGAGCAAGGAGATCGAAAATCATAGCAAAAGTGGCTGGAACTCGTGCTTGAGTTGGTTTTTCGGGTTTGTGTGAGACAGGGGAAGAAGATGGGTGCTGGATAAGTGGAGGAGGGCCACCATGGGCCCACGAGGTAGGGGGGCGCGCCCTAAGGGGGGGGGGGGCGCCCACCACCCTCGTGGCCAGGTGGCAGCTCCTCCCGCGGTAATTTTTGCATAGTAAATCCTCAAATATTCCCGAAAAAATCATATTAAATTGGCATGTCATTCTGAGGACTTCTATTTTCGGGATATTTTCATGTTGCACGGATAAGTCAGGAAATAGACGAAAAAATACTATTTTTACTTTATTTAATATAAATGACAGAAAGTAAAAGTGGGGTACAGAAGGTTGTGCTTCTAGTTTCATCCATCTCATGCTCATCAAAAAGAATCCACTAGCAAGGTTGATCAAGTCTTGTTCACAAACTCATTCCGATTAACATGAAACAGGAGAAATTTCGAATAACACTAGGTTACCTCAACGGGGATATGCACATCCCCTATAATAAGTATATCATATTTCTTTTTGACAGTAGGAAGAGGAAATTCAAAACCTCCAATTATAATCGATGGAATTTTTCCAATGGAGTTGATACTATGAACTTGAGGTTGTTTCCTCGAAAAGTGTACCATATGCTCATTACCATTAACATGAAAAGTGACATTGCCTTTGTTCCAATCAAGAACAGCCCCTGCAGTATTAAGAAAAGGTCTTCCAAGAATAATAGACATACTATCATCCTCGGGAATATCAAGAATAACAAAGTCCGTTAAAATAGTAACGTTTGCAACCACAACAGTCACATCCTCACAGATACCGACAGGTATAGCAGTTGATTTATCAGCCATTTGCAAAGATATTTCAGTAGGTGTTAGCTTATTCAATTCAAGTCTATGATATAAAGAGAGAGGCATAACACTAACACCGGCTCCAAAATCACATAAAGCAGTTTTAATATAATTTCTTTTAATGGAGCAAGGTATAGTAGGTACTTCGGGGTCTCCAAGTTTCTTTGGTATTCCACCCTTAAAAGTATAATTAGCAAGCATGGTGGAAATTTCAGCTTCCGGTATCTTTCTTTTATTAGTAATGATATCCTTCATATATTTAGCATAAGGATTTGTTTTGAGTACATCAGTTAGTCTCATACGCAAGAAGATAGGCCTAATCATTTCAGCAAAGCGCTCAAAATCCTCATCATCCTTTTTCTTGGATGGTTTTGGAGGAAAAGGCATAGGTTTCTGAACCCAAGGTTCCCTTTCTTTACCATGTTTCCTAGCAACAAAGTCTCTTTTATCATAACGTTGATTCTTTGATTGTGGGTTATCAAGATCAACAGCAGGTTCAACTTCTACATCATTATCATTACTAGGTTGAGCATCATCATGAACATCATTATCAATATTTTCATTAGGTTCATGTTCATTACCAGATTGTGTTTCAGCATCGGACATAGAGATATCATTTGGATTATCAGGTGGTTCAGCAATAGGTTCACTAGAAGTTTGCACACTTCTATCATTTTTCTTCTTCTTCTTCTTTTTAGAAGAACTAGGAACATCAATATTATTTCTTTGAGAATCTTGCTCGATTCTCTTAGGGTGGCCTTCAGGATACAAAGGTTCCTGAGTCATTCTACCAGTTCTAGTAGCTACTCTAACAGCATAATCATTTTTCTTACTATTCATTTCATCAAGCACTTCTTTTTGAGCCTTAAGTACTTGTTCTACTTGAGTGGTAACCATAGAAGCATGTTTGCTAACAAGTTTAAGTTCACCTTTAATATTAGCCATATGATCACCCAAGCGTCTAATCATATAAGCATTTTCTTTTAATTGTCTACCAAAATAAGCATTGAAGTCGTCTTGCTTAAACATAAAGTTATCAAACTCGTCCAAGCACTGACTAGCAATTTTAGTAGGAGGGACTTCAGCTTTATCATATCTATAGAGAGAATTTACCTTTACTACCTGTGTCGGGATATCGGGATCAGGAGGTTCTTCAGTAAATAAAGAATTGAGATCATATGTTTCTTCAACAGGAGGTATATTAAGACCATGTATTTCTTCAATAGGAGGTAAATTCTTAACATCTTCAGCTTTAATACCTTTCTCTTTCATAGATTTCTTTGCCTCTTGCATATCTTCGGGACTGAGAAATAGAACACCTCTCTTCTTTGGAGTTGGTTTAAGAATAGGCTCAGTAATTGGAGCAGGAGTTGGCTCAGGAGCTGGCTCAGGAGGTGCCCAATTATTTTCATTTGTCAACATATTATTCAATAGAATTTCAGCTTCATCCAGTGTTCTTTCCCTGAAAAGAGAACCAACACAACTATCCAGGTAATCTCTGGAAGCATCGGTTAGTCCATTATAAAAGATATCAAGTATTTCTGGTTTCTTAAGAGGATGATCAGGCAAAGCATTAAGTAACTTGAGAAGCCTCCCCCAAGCTTGTGGGAGACTCTCTTCTTTAATTTGCACGAAGTTGTATATTTCCCTCAAAGCAGCTTGTTTCTTATGAGCGGGGAAATATTTAGCAGAGAAGTAATAAATCATATCCTGGGGACTACGCACATAACCAGGATCAAGAGAATTAAACCATATCTTAGCATCACCCTTTAATGAGAACGGAAATATTTTGAGTATATAAAAGTAACGCGATCTCTCATCATTAGTGAACAGGGCAGCTATATCATTTAACTTAGTAAGATGTGCCACTACAGTTTCAGATTCATAGCCATAAAACAGATCAGATTCAACCAAAGTAATTATATCAGGATCAAAAGAGAATTCATAATCCTTATCAGGAACACATATAGGTGAAGTAGCAAAAGCAGGGTCAGGTTTCATTTTATCTCTAAGTGATTCTTTGTTCCATTTAACTAATAACCTCTTGAGCTCATATCTATCTTTGCAAGCTAAAATAGCGGCAGAAGATTCCATATCAAAAAGATAGCCCTCAGGAATAACAGACATATTCTCATCATCACTATCATCATCGTATTCAGATTCAATAATTTCTTTTTCTCTAGCCCTAGCAATTTGTTCATCAAGAAATTCACCAAGGGGCACAGTAGTATCAGGCATAGAAGCAGTTTCATCATAAGTATCATGCATAGCGGAAGTGGCATCATCAATAACATGCGACATATCAGAACGAATAGCAGAAGCAGGTGTAGGTGTCACAAACTTAATCATAACAGAAGGTGAATCAAGTGCAGAGCTAGATGGCAGTTCCTTACCTCCCCTCGTAGTTGAGGGATAGATCTTGGTTTTTGGATCTCTCAAGTTCTTCATAATGATAAGCAGATATAAATCCCAAGTGACTCAAAGAATATAGCTATGCTCCCCGGCAACGGCGCCAGAAATTGGTCTTGATAACCCACAAGTATAGGGGATCGCAACAACTTTCGAGGGTAGAGTATTCGACCCAAATTTATTGATTCGACACAAGGGGAGCCAAAGAATATTCTCAAGTATTAGCAGCTGAGTTGTCAATTCAACCACACCTGGAAACTTAGTATCTGCAGCAAAGTGTTTAGTAGCAAAGTAATATGATAGTGGTGGTAGCAGCAACAAAAGTAAAGACAACAAAAGTAATGTTTTTGGTATTTTGTAGTGATTGTAACAGTAGCAGCGGGAAAGTAAATAAGCGTAAACCAATTTATGGAAAACTCGTAGGCACCGGATCAGTGATGGATAATTATGCCGGATGCGGTTCATCATGTAACAGTCATAACATAGGGTGACACAGAACTAGCTCCAATTCATTAATGTAATGTAGGCATGTATTCTGTATATAGTCATACGTGCTTATGGAAAAGAACTTGCATGGCATCTTTTGTCCTACCCTCCCGTGGCAGCGGGGTCCTATTGGAAACTAAGGGATATTAAGGCATCCTTTTAATAGAGAACCGGAATAAAGCATTAGCACATAGTGAATACATGAACTCCTCAAACTATGGTCATCACCGGGAGTGGTCCCGATTATTGTCACTTTGGGGTTGCCGGATCATAACACATAGTAGGTGACTATAGACTTGCAAGATTGGATCAAGAACTCACATATATTCATGAAAACATAATAGGTTCAGATCTGAAATCATGGCACTCGGGCCCTAGTGACAAGCATTAAGCATAGCAAAGTCATAGCAATATCAATCTCAGAACATAATGGATACTAGGGATCAAACCCTAACAAAACTAACTCGATTACATGATAAATCTCATCCAACCCATCACCGTCCAGCAAGCCTACAATGGAATTACTCATGCACGGCGATGAGCATCATGAAATTGGTGATGGAGGATGGTTGATGATGACGACGACGACGAATCCCCCTCTCCGGAGCCCCGAACGGACACCAGATCAGCCCTCCCGAGAGGTTTTAGGGCTTGGCAGTGGCTCCATATTGTAAAACATGATGATTTCTTCTCTTTGATTTTTTTCTCTCCGAAAGCAAATATATAGAGTTGGAGTTGGCGTCGGAGGGCATCCAGGGGGCCCACGAGGTAGGGGGCGCGCCCTAGGGGGGGGGGCGCCCCCCACCCTCGTGAGAAGGGTGTGGGCCCCCTGGTCTTCATCTTTGGCGAGGATTTATTATTATTTTTTCTAAGATGTTCCATGGAGTTTCAGGTCATTCCGAGAATATTTGTTTTCTGCACATAAAAGAACACCATGGCAATTCTACTGAAAACAACGTCAGTCCGGGTTAGTTCCATTCAAATCATACAAGTTAGAGTCCAAAACAAGGGCAAAAGTGTTTGGAAAAGTAGATACGACGGAGACATATCAGTCATCCAGGACAAAAATACTTCACAGACTTTTGTGCCATGTCAAATTGGAGGTGTATGGGACATTTGTGCAATCCATATACACTTCACCCTCGCCTCTATCAAGTGGTATTACTCGGTGAGAATTTACAGTTTTTCCTAGATTAGATTTATTTTCTCACCTATTGTTGAAGAAAAAGCCACAAAAAAAGTTAGATCTATTCATCCTTTGTCCAAGCCAGTCTGAGCCTTTGCAATTTTCTTTTCATTGCTTGCATAGTTGAATTATCGGTTGCATTGTCGTGTCGAGTTGCTGGTCTTAGTGTCTAGTTCATTTATAGTTTTGAGTTCTGCCCACATTTGTCACGCCGCTGCTGCATCGTTATCCCTTCCGCTGTCCACCACCCATCCATCAATTTCCACCACGTGCTACCCACCATTCATTGTCATAATCATACTTGAGATCATTCACATCTTCGTTTGATCCAATCTGCATCTTATCTAGTTTATTTTGGAAAGAGGGAGAGAGAAAAAAGACAAAAAAGGAGAAGAGAGAAAAAGGTAAAAATAAAGTGTGAGGAAAAACAAGAGAAAAAAACAAAATTTGGATCTATCTAGTGTCAATCTTGTAGCTGAATTTGGATTGGAATCTGTTTTGTGCACTGTTTAGTAAAACAGACATAACTTCCTCATACGAAGTCCTTTTTGGCTCCGCGAGTACTCAAATGAAAGCTAGTGACGATCCGCATCTAAATAGTTTCAGAAGCTAGTTCAATAATTGACACCTCAAAATTGGCTTCTAAATAGGTATTTTTGCCCTTCGAAGTTTGCGAACACATCTTTTTCCATTTTTTCAGACCAGTTTTAGAATTTTTTGACTCCTCATATCAACTCGGAATTGTGTGATTCTTTTTTGCATTTGAAAGCTTGAGTCAGTGTCGTTCTTGAGAAAAATTATCAGAAAATTGGCACAAACTTTTCCAGAGATTGAGAGAAAGTTGTTGGTATATCCTGCTTGGCAGTTGTTTCACATCATTATCTTTACTGCTATTGTGATCTTCACTTCTATCTTGCTGTCTAGAGCTACTTCATATCCTTTATTGATGCTAGTTGTGCTACGTCATGACCTCATTAGTGTTCTAGGCTCGCGTCTCTAGTCCAGTCTAGCCTAGGACCAGCACAGTAACGTCGTTGAGCGTTTATTCAACATTGCATCTCTGAATTGATTATTGCTGATATTTTTCTACCATATATTTAAGCCTTCCAAATTTCACATATTTCTACACCATGTATACATACGTTCCCCTGGAAATCGCTTTACTCAATCTTCGGAGTTATTTGACACCGCTGGTTGCCTGTCACCACCTGCTCCTTGGTAAGAACTTGTAAGATATTGATATTTGCTTTACTGTGAGCGCTTTACCACCACACCCTAGTAGTTCATAGGAACATTATTCTTGAATTTTGTTTCTTGTTTCTACTAATCATGACAGGGTCCGAAGATAGAAGTTCTTGGGCGATGGATACATCTTCACCATCACGACAGGTGGGACAACACACACAAGCATATGGTCAGGTTATCTCTTTACCATCATTTGAGGGTAGATTTAATCCTGCCATTTATCTAGCTTGGGAGCTTGAAGTAGAACAAATTTTTAGTCACCATGTTTTTTTCTAAACTTGAGAGAGTACGAGCTACCACTAGAGCATTTACTGGTTTTGCTTCTGTTTGGTGGAGTGTACATTGTAAGAAAAACATTGATAACCAACCCACAACTTGGAAAGTTTTAAAAGCTGTAATGAAACAACAATTTTTTCCTCCCTACTATCGTCCTGAATTGCTTCGCAAATTGGAACAATTAAAACAAGGCAACAACACTGTTCATGCTTACTACCAACACTTCAGATCTTATATGCATCATTGTGACATAGAAGAATCTGAGGATGATACAATGAATAGATTTTTTGGTGGTTTGAACCATGATATTCGTGCAAGATTTCAGTATATTCCTCGTTGCATTACTGGTATGTATGTTCGTGCTTGTACCTTTGAGAGACAGATACAGGAGGATGCATTGGGTGACTACAACAACTACTATTCCAGTTCATGCTCACCACCGCTGGTTGGTTCCTCCACCGTTGCACCTACTAGAGCAGCCCCACCTCGGATTGTGAGTGCGAAATCATCTCAAGAGTATGATACATTTTCATCGTCCATACCTACATCAGCTACGTCTTTGCGATAAGGTAACAGTAAATGTATTGATGATATAACTTCACATGAGAATGATGCATGCCTAGTTAACTAGAATGCATCATGTGTTGAGTTACCTGTTGATTTGAGCACACCACCTATTTTAGAGAATCTTGTTACTGTCATGAATGCGTCATATGATCAAACAACTGAAATACCAACAATTTGAGTGCACCCATTGAATTAACTGTTGATGCAAAAGAACCAATGTTTAATCATTTTGATATGACCTCTAATCTTAGGGATGATTCTGTGTCCAATGACTTATTGCATGTTTGCTTATTTAAGCATGTTGTAGCATGTAAATTTGATGCAAGTAAGGTTTATTCACCAATGTTCGTATGGTTTAATGATGAACATTGTCAATCTTTTGAAATGAATAAAAGCTTCACTTATATATGCAAACTGAGTTTTAATATTTTCATGCCTTCTACTTCTTGTGATAATTTTTTGGCTTTAGATTTTAAGAACTATGAAAGTTACTCATGTATACATGTGTCATATGTGCAAAAATCAAGACAAGTAAAAATGGATGACATATACATATACAACATGTACACCTTGTCTCTTTTGTTAGCCACATTTCAGATTAAGCAACGCCGAGGGCGGCTTTGTTTTCAAGAAGGGGAGGATGATGAGGACATGAATACCTTGGATACGACCAAAAATATTGCATACATGTATGTTTGTTAGGTGATTTCTAATGCAAACTATGCAATAATTTATTTATGTCATTCAGGACAAAAATACTTCACAGACTTTTGTGCCATGTCTAATTGCAGGTGTATGGGACATTTGTGCAATCCACATATGAAGATAAGGGGAAAAGAGAAGTTTATGTGTTGTTCAAAAAGTCCTCTCACGTCACTTTTGGGACAAGAGAAGATAGAGTCCAAGTCTCTCACGTTCTGGATTCAGATTCAGACTGCACAGACATACCTGACTCAAAACGCCAATAACTCTTTCATACGGACTCTGAATTGGGTGATTCTTTTTTTAGGAAGTAGATTGCGTGCACTTTCCAACACAATTGGATTCACCTTCAAATTCGTTCGGAGCGTTGAGTTATGGACGAAACAATCTGACGTTGCAGCAGAATCTGAGTCAAACTATAAGTCCAAAGGTGTTGCATCACCTCCACTTGGGCCCATGAGCCTTGTACGACCTAGGGTTGGTTTTAGGATGCCTTGGGACGTCCTCCCACCTCATTGGTCGCCACCCTTGCTCCTATATAAGTAGATCCATCTAGTAGCTTTTTCCTTGGGTTTTGTTTAGATTAAAAGTTCGCCATAGTTGCTACTTCGCGTATTTTGTTTGTGTTCAACGACCAGACCAAGACGTCACAGAACCCCACCTTGATCAATAAAGCTTTCATATTATATTCGCAATATCCAGATTGCAATCATAGTCTCTTACTTGTTCTTCGTTTGCTTGCAGGAGATAGACCCTCATGGTCAGGTTGATCGTGCTCCACCATGGTCAATAACCCCTCGGAAGTTGGTTTAGCGATTGCTAAGGCGCGACGTCTCGCACGTTCATAGTCGGATCGTCTAGGTTGACTACCATAGAAAACGATAGCTATCTCATCGAAACATCGGGACACCCTCACCTTTATCAAGAGGCAATAATAAAGTTGTTATTTATATTTCCTTATATCATGATAAATGTTTACTATTCACTTTATTGTATGAAATGCAGTTGCCATGTAATTGCTTTACTTTATCACTATGCGTTAGTGATAGTCGTAGAAGCAATAGTTGGCAAGACGGCAACGACGGTATGATGGAGATCATGACGGTGCTTTGGAGATGGAGATCAAAGGGACAAGATGATGATGGCCATATTATGTCACATATTTTGATTTCATGTGATCTTTATCTTTTATGCATGTTATTTTGCTTAGTACGGCGGTAGCATTATAAGATGATCCCTCACTAAATTTCAAGGTATAAGTGTTCTCCCTGAGTATGCACCGTTGTGACAGTTCGTCGTGCTGAGACACCACGTGATGCTCGGGTGTGATAAGCTCTACGTTCACATACAACGAGTGCAAGACAGTTTTGCACGTGCAGAATACTCGGGTTAAACTTGACGAGCCTAGCATGTACAAGCATGGCTCGGAACACTTAGACCGAAAGGTCGAACGTGAATCATAGAGTAGATATGATCAACATAGAGATGTTCACCATTGAAAACTACTCCATCTCATGTGATGATCGGACATGGTTTAGTTGATATGGATCACGTGATCATTTAGATGACTCGAGGGATGTCTATCTAAGTGGTAGTTCTTTAGTAATATGGTTAATTGAACTTAAATTTATCATGAACTTAATACCTGATAGTATTTTGCATGTCTATGTTGTTGTAGATAGATGGCCCGTGCTGTTGTTCCGTTGAATTTTAATGCGTTCCTAGAGAAAGCTAAGTTGAAAGGTGATGGTAGCAACTACACGGACTGGGCCCGTTGACGGTGTCCTGGACTAGGGGGTACTCACCATGTCGTCTCCCGACCAGTGGGTCGGGACGAGGACCCCCATGGCGGTTCACTATTGGGCCAGTTCGGACATCTCATGCCGCATACAAGGGAGATCCCACAAGACTTGGCGCCCAAGACAAGGACTCTCCTAAACCCTAGGCCTCTAGTGTGTTATATAAACCGGGGCCAGGCTAGTCAATAGACACCTCATATTCATTACTACAATCTTGTGGTAGATACATGTACTCTGTACTACACCCCATATGAATACAATCAAAAGCAGGACATAGGGTTTTACCTCCATCAAGAGGGCCCGAACCTGGGTAAAATCCCGTGTCCATATTACCATCACTCCAAGACGCCTAGCTTAGGACCCCTACTACGCGATACGCCGGATATAGAACCGACATTGATGCTTTCATTGAGAGCCTGCTGGGTGATCACCACGGATCGATGGATTATCAGGTTATATTTTTTTAGTCAAGATCTATTCCATGTGAATTGTTTTCTTTTAGATTTGTTGCTGCCGGCTTGTGTAATTTTTGTTTGCATAATTTGAGCTCGGAAAGAAAAATTATGCGGTGGTCTCCGTACGCGGCGCTGGCGAGCGCGTAGATCGTGGGCAGGGCTGGTGTAAAGGAAGCAACCTTCCTGGCCGAGGACCCACGCGCTAGGGCATGCGTACAAGGGCAGCACGCCAAGCACGGGCAACTGGCGTCATCTTATCAAATCAGGGCAGATCAGGTCGACCTTTGGGCCACTTGACGTATTTCCTCAAAACTGCTAATACTATTGTTGCTACTATGCACGTGCATTGCAGATTAAAGTAACCCGATGTTTGGAGCTTGGCGTTGTCTCCCGTGACGGCCCGCTGGAATACATACAGTGCTACCACTAGTAGTACTAACTGAAAGCACTTCTCCCGAGGTTTGATTAATCAACTCAGCTATCTCTTGCATGGAGATCATCTGCGGACGACTTTGTCGTTTCCCACATGTGATTCTGCCACCTCTGCCTCTACGGCTGGACGAATTTTTATCAGATTTCGTTTCGTCTGTCTTTAATTTGGCCAGCCAGTCATACTACTGCCAGGTGCTATCTCTTCAAATTGTTTTTAGTGTGTGGTACTTTTTCTCCTAGAATTATTACTTCGGCCAGTGTTGTTTTTTGAATACATGCAGTTAATATGCGGATTCATGATTTGTTATGCTGCCACTGCGCTACATCTGCATCGTTATTCCAGGCACCTTGAATCCAGCCGAGAAGGACGAGCACGTCTTCGTACAGTCCACGCGGAGCAGCGCCCGTAGCTAACACGAATTCAGCTATACGGCAACCCATAGGGAGATCGATCCTTTCTTTTCTTTATTAAGAAATCCCCATGTGCTATTTTTCCTAATCATTACATACAGTACAAATTATTCTCGCCATTATATTTTCTATTAGGTTGGTACTGTTGTATCTATATAGATTGCAGTACAGCCTATGTTTGCATCCGCTGCTTGGCGACATATCGGATCCGAACTCAATTTGACCAACGGATGATCCGGCCGAAGAGATAGTGCGGAAGCAGTATCCTAACAGGGACTCGGCTCCATGGCAGCACACCACAGGGAGATTTCTTGTCCTCTTTTACAATTCGGCGGCTAGTTTTCCAATGGTTCTTTTGAAAAAGGCGTAGACCAAAAGTACACCTAACCCCTCAGTACTAGTTTTACATCACGGTACCCTAATCTAGTTGGCCAATACTAGTAACTCAACTAGTGCTAGTTCCGTGCGTTTTGGTTAATCCTGTTGTAAAGATTGAAGCTGTCTGATTCTCAGTATTACTTAAAATACGGATTAGTTCTGCTTGCTTTCATCTGCGGTGGTCGTTGCTGCTAAACAGGTTTTATTTCTTCTAAACTATTCGTTTAGTACTTAAAATTATTATGCAGAATATTTCCTGCTGGTCTGCACTACATTATTTTTGCAGAAATGTTCTACCGATGTTCGACACCTGGCCAGCCTCTCGCCGTCACCTCGTCTAGCCGACCTATGTCGACATCCCCGTGCCACAACATCGTCACGAAATGTCCGACCTATGCGTTGGAACTTCGTCGAACCTTGGCGCTGAGGCCATATTTACCGGATTATTCACTTCGCATAAATTAATTATGCAATTTTTATTCTTTCTTTTAATTATTATTTCTTGCTTGCACTATTTTATGTGTGCAGGTAATCAACTTCGACTGCGTCACGCGGTCAACTCTGTGGGCCGATGTCGACGTCCTGCCTGCATCAATCAAGTTGTGGCATCGCCTCAATGCGCGTCCCTGTGTCAGCATCTCCGCGGCAACTTTGTCAGGACGACCTCGGCATTCAGGCCATATTTCTTTAATTATTTACTTCACTTAAATTAATTAAGTAGTAGAATTTTGTTTTCAAGCATATTATTGTTATTTCTGGCTTGCACTATTTATGTGTGCACAGGAAACTACTTTGTCCGCGCCACCTCGATGAGCGACCCTGTGCCAGCATCGCCGCACTGTCGTTTGTTTCAGCCGACGTCCACCATGCCGATGAGCTTCGACACGTCGACTGACATGGGGGCTCCGGTGTCACCCGCTGACCTGCTCCGTCACCTCGGCTAAACTCAGAACTTCACCTCTCCACGGCGGTCGTGATGTGTTGTCACTTTGGAGTGCCGAGCTCTTCGCTCGGCCACCTCGGGACAGGCACGGGGGCTGGGACCTTGATCCTTCAAAGGATCATGCGCTACAGGAGGACCGGTCGATGGCGATCCAGATTGGTGGCACCATACAGGGAAGATTCCATCTATCTTTCCTTTTATTTATTACTTACCATTTAATTATAAAGGTTGAATGAGGCTGCACTTTTGGCTAGTCCATCCACCTTATGTGCACTTTTTAGTTGTTTTGTCCTCTAGTTTGATTTAAAAAAGGGGGGCGATCCGTCTGGCAACCCATCCGAGGAGACTGCACAGAGGCCATTCCACGTGAGGATGAGATTCGGTACTAGTACTGCTTGTCAGCGCCCAACCACGGTATGTTGTACCGCCTTCAGTGCGGATTTCGAGGTCTGCTTGATCTTCATGCAAATGCGGTGCCAATCACTCACTTCAGATTTTAATGTCCTCTCGCTACCCTATGAATCAGGTTGTATTTCTCCTAATTACACATGTTGTATACTACTTTCAACAGAATTTTCTTTTTCTTTTTTTGCTGGTTTGCATGGTTTTTTCCGTGCAGATTTCCTGTGGTGGATTACATTTCGGTCCGTTGTCGATTTCGACTGCGTCATGCGGTCACCTTGCCGACCTACTCCGCCAGCTCGGCTAGACTGAGGGCTTCTCCTTACCACATCTGCCGAGCAGTGTCACTACTCCGGAGTGCGGAACTCCTTGCTCGGACACATCAGGCTTGGGGGCTGGGACCTCGGCCATGCCAAGGACTGCGAACCTTGTTGGATCTATCAGAGATCAATGGGCGTCTTCGTGCCGCAACAATCCCGGATCGCATCATCAACACCGAGCACATTAACCAGCTAAGTCGCTTTCATGCTAAAAAACTTTCAGTTTTAAATGTTGTTCAGTTCGACCAAGCATTATACTTTTTTGGCAAAAAGTTGTTTGTGAAAAACTTCCTTGTCAAAACTTTGTTTGTGACACACAAATTCAAATACCCCATTTACTTGGGGGCTTCCTTTATGAAGCCTTTCCTATTGCATATGATTATACTTGTATGGCTTCGTTCCTTGTTCGTGTAATACGCCACAATATGCACCATGTTGACTTAAGTGTTTCGCAAGCTGGGTTGCCTTGCTCCTGTGTTTACCCCTACGTTCCTGATTGTTCGGCTAGGGAGTAAAGGGAGCACCTCTGTGATTGTCACAATCGGGTCATCCGAGCTCGGACCTCAGACTGGGTGAAGCCGAAAGCTAGCGCTCTTATTGTCTTCAATCATGGTCGGCACACAACGGAACTCATGAGTACAAAACATCTATTGCACAAGTCTCATACTAATAATGAGCAACCGAAGAAGGGTATCGGTGGGGGTACTATTTTCTTCGAAGATGCTTCTTACACTTCATCAGTAATATAGAATAAGTTCCCTGAGCGCGCTTTTTCTGTTATAGCCTTATGGCCTGATTTCCTGGTTATCGGAAACACCGTCGATATTCTCGACAGGAGGAGTACATAACACTTTTCAGCCCTTGACCGAAGAGGGAGAAGCCAACGGTCGGTTAAGACGCGTTTAAAGTTCGGGTGATCACAGATATGATATAAGTACTTCGGTACATACAATCATTATACATAAAATTATTTTACCCAAATCACTTGGGGCTCTTAAATTTATATGAGCCATTTTATAATAAATATTTCCTTCCTATTCATTGCAAAGTCTTTTTCTACCACTCCTTTCTCGACTCAAGTGCATGGTCAACAGCCGGATTGCCTAGTTTCTCTCTAAAGCTGCTCGCGCTTAGCTCGTTAAACTGGCTTGAGAAACACTCCGCCTTTGGGATAGGGAGGTTGAAGCCGAGAGTTGACCCACTTGATGTCTAGAGATCGGATGTGTCATGTTAATACATGACGGAAGCACAATTTTAAGACCAATTTCGCATTGGCACCAAAAAACTTGATTCGATTAAGACGTAAAGTTTTCACATAAGTTTTTTGGTCTTTCGAGCATATAACATCTTTAACCTATTTTATGTTTTCCTTTCAGGAAGCTAGACATCCTCTTGGTTGAGGTGTTCGGCATGATGGTCTTGTCGGAAACTCTTTTCTGAACTACAGTTCGGCGTTGTCAAAACATACACGACGGTTGAAGCTAGTTCCTGAGGAGATACGATCCTAGGGTCAGCCATGTTGCCCCATCCAAGTTTCGGGGGCTACTGCATTTACAATTCAATGCAGAAAATTTAAGTGCAATACAGTTTCCAGGGAGATTACGATCCTCAGGTTGGTCGGCCGCACCCAACCTGAGTCTCGAGGCCTGTGCACACCGCTTTTGTGTTCTGAAGTATGCTGTCAAGCTAGGATTTGATCCTCAGGCCGATTTTGCAAATTGACCTGAGTCTCAGGGGCTACTGGGATCAGCGGTCTTATGTCATCCATCAGGTGCATCTCGGGTTTTAGACCGACACACACCTTGAGGGCTACTGACTATACATCTCGGCAGAGAATAAATCGCACACTTCGGAAGCAGCCTGGCATAGAACTCGGATGTGAGTGGCTGGCTTCACCGAGGATGTTTTAAGCATTAAGCTTGGCTGAACTCCTCCAAACTTTTCATGACCAAGGTAGTCTATGACACCTCGGATGCCGAACAACATTGGACTTCGGTTATAAAAATACACCTCGGATACTGTCCGACGTTGGAGCCCGGATACAGTTCGGCGTTGGTGCTTGACTGCAAAAGATACCTCGGAAGTAGTCCGGCATAAAGCTCGGTTGCAAGTGGTCGGCTGCATAGAGGGCATCTCCGGCATTAGGCTCGCTTATACCCTTTTAACTTTTTCAAGACCGAGGTAATCTATGACACTTAGGATACATTCCGGCGATTATAGCTTGGATACATTCCGGCGTTGGAGCTCGGAAGCGGTCCGGCGTTGGTGCCCGGCTGCAAAAGATATCTCGGATGTAGTCCGACGTTGGAGCTCGGATGCAAGAGGACACCGCCGCATGGGAATAAGTTCAAACCCGAGGTGTGGCGTAAAAATAACAAGGCATTTCTAAAGGCCGAAAAATTAAAGGGACTCCTCAGATACCCAACATGTAGACTCTTCGGATTGACTTCGGCGATCCTCAAGATCGAAGATGGAAAGATTTGTTGAACCAGTTTTCAAGACCGGCGACCGAAGATGAAGAACAGTTTGGAAGAATCAAGGAGCATCCCCAACTTGAAGACCGGTTCAGGGGGCTACTGACGGTGTCCTGGAATAGGAGGTACTCACCACGTCGTCTCCCAACCAGTGGGTCCGGCCGAGGACCCCCATGGCGGTTCACTATTGGGCCAGTTCAGACAACCCATGCCGCATACAAGGGAGATCCCACAAGACTTGGCGCCCAAGACGAGGACTCTCCTAAACCCCAGGCCTTTGGTGTGTTATATAAACCGGGGCCAGGCTAGTCAATAGACATCTCATATTCATCACTACAATCTCGTGGTAGATACATGTACTATGTACTACACCCCATATAAATACAATCAAAAGCAGGACGTAGGGTTTTACCTCCATCAAGAGGGCTCGAACCTGGGTAAAATCCCGTGTCCATGTTACCATCGCTCCAAGATGCCTAGCTTAGGACCCCTACTATGAGATACGCCGGATATAGAACCGACATCTGTAACTTGAGGATCATCCTCATTGCTGCACAGAAGAATTACGTCCTTGATGCACCGCTAGGTGCAAGGCCTGCTGCAGGAGCAACTCCAGACGTTATGAACGTCTGGCAAGCTAAATCTGATGACTACTCGATAGTTCACTGTGCCATGCTTTACAACTTAGAATCAGGACTTCAAAGACGTTTTGAATGTCATGGACCATATGATATGTTCCAGGAGTTGAAGTTAATATTTCAAGCAAATGCCCAAGTTGAGAGATATGAGCTGCAAGATGGAGGAGGACAGTTTTGTCAGTGAACACATACTCAGAATGTCTGGGTACCATAACCACTTGACTCAGCTGGGAGTTAATCTTCCGGATTTGACAGAGTTCTTCAGACACTGCCACCAACCTACAAAGGCTTCATGATGAACTATAATATGCAAGGGATGGAAAAGACTATTCCCGAGCTCTTCGCAATGCTCAAAGCTACGGAGGTAGAAATCAAGAAGGAGCATCAAGTGTTGATGGTTAACAAGACCACTAGTTTCAAGAAAAGGGCAAAGGAAAGAAAGGGAACTTCAAGAAGAATATCAAGCAAGTTGCTGCTCCCGGGGAGAAACTGTTGGGGAACATAGCATGCAATTTCAAAAAAAATCCTACGATCACGCAAGATCTATCTAGGAGATGCATAGCAACGAGAGGGGGACAATGTGTCCACGTACCCTCGTAGACCGAAAGTGGAAGCATTAGGTTAATGCGGTTGATGTAGTCGAACGTATTCACGATCCAACCGATCTTAGTACCGAACGTACAACGCCTCCGAGTTCAGCACACGTTCAGCTCGACGACGTCCCTCGAACTCTTGATACAGCAGAGGGTCGAGGGAGAGTTTCGTTAGCACGACGGTGTGGTGACGGTGACGGTGATGTGATCCGCGCACGCCTTCGCCTAAGCACTATGACGCTATGACCGGAGGAGTAAACTGTGGAGGGGCACCGCACACGGCTAAGAGAACAATTGATGTGCCTTTGGGGTGCCCCCCGCCCTTGTATATAAAGGAGGAGAGGGGAGGCCGGCCGGCCCTAGGGGCGCGCCAAGTGGGGGGAGTCCCACTAGGACTCCTAGTCCTAGTCGGCTCCCCCCTTCCTTCCAACGGAGAGGGGGAGAGGGAGAAGGAAAGGGGGGCCACGCCCCCACCCCTTGTACAATTCGGACTGCAAGGGGGGCGCCACCTCCTCTCCACTATGGCCCATGAGGCCCATTAACTTTCCCGGGGGGTTCCGGTAACCTACCGGTACTCCGAAAAATCCCTGAACCTCTTCGGAACCATTCCAGTGTTCGTATATAACCTTCCAATATATGAATCTTTACCTCTCGACCATTTCGAGACTCCTCGTAATGTCCGTGATCTCATCCAGGACTCCGAACAAACTTCGGTCACCAAAACACATAACTCATAATACAAATCGTCATCAAACGTTAAGAGTGCGGACCCTACGGGTTCGATAACTATGTAGACATGACCGAGACACATCTCCGGTCAATAACCAATAGCGGAACCTGGATGCTCATATTGGTTCCTACATATTCTACGAAGATCTTTATCGTTCAAACCGCAATAACAACATACATTATTCCCTTTGTCATCGGTATGTTACTTGCCCAAGATTCAATCGTCGGTATCATCATATCTAGTTCAATCTCGTTATTGGCAAGTCTCTTTACTCGTTCCGTAATGCATCATCCCGCAACTAACTCATCAGTCATATTGCTTGCAAGGCTTATAGTGATGTGCATTACCGAGAGGGGCCAGAGATACCTCTCCGTTACTCGGAGTGACAAATCCTAATCTTGATCTATGCCAACCCAACAAACACCTTCGGAGACACCTGTAGAGCATCTTTATAATCACCCATTTACGTTGTGACATTTGATAGTAGACAAGGTGAGGGAGTACGGGATTAGGGGTCTCCGGACAGCCGTACTATATCCTTGGGCCGGACTATTGGACTATGAAGATACAAGATTGAAGACCTTGTCTCGTGTCCGGATGGGACTCTACTTGGCGTGGAAGGCAAGCTAGGCAATACGGATATGTATATCTCCTCCTTTGTAACCGACCTTGTGTAACCCTAGCCCCCTCCGGTGTCTATATAAACCGGAGGGTTTTAGTCCGTAGGACAACATACAATCATACCATAGGCTAGCTTCTAGGGTTTAGCCTCTCCGATCTCGTGGTAGATCAACTCTTGTAATACCCATATCATCAAGAATAAATCAAGCAGGGCGTAGGGTTTTACCTCCATCAAGAGGGCCCGAACCTGGGTAAAACATCGTGTCCCCTGCCTCCTGTTACCATCCGCCTTAGACGCACAGTTCAGGACCCCCTACCCGAGATCCGCCGGTTTTGACACCGACATTGGTGCTTTCATTGAGAGTTCCTCTGTGTCGTCGCCGTTAGGCTTGATGGCTCCTACGATCATCAATAGTGATGCAGTCTAGGGTGAGACTTTTCTCCCCGGATAGATCTTTGTGTTCGGTGGCTTCGCACTCCGGGCCAACTCACTTGGCCATCTGGAGAAGATCGAAAGTTATGCCCCTGGCCACCAGGTCAGGTTTGGAAGCTTAAACTACACGGCCGATGCCGGCGGAGACTTGATCTTCTACGGATTCGAGCCCCGGCCTTGTGCGCCACGCGGTCACGAGGAGTATGATTTAGCTCTGCCATCAGACCGCATTCAGGAGATCGCACTGGCAGCCGCTCCGAGCCTCAATTCAGAACCAGTTGCGCCATCCACGGACGGGTGGATAGGCCCCGTCACGGAGGCCATATCCTCAGCGGCGATCGAGCCGAATATCGACCTTACCCTTCACGAGAGCCGTGTTGTCAAACTGCCGGATCCTTCTCCGGCCACGGACTCCGAACCGCCTGCGCCCGTTCCTATCGAATCCGATTGGGCGCCGATCATGGAGTTTACCTCCACAGATATTTTTCAGCGCTCGCCCTACGGCGACGTACTAAACTCATTAAGGTCTCTCTCCTTGTCAGGAGGATCCTGGCCGAACTATGTCCAGCAGGATTGGGATGCGGATGACCAAGAAATTCGCCGCCCACCCACCACCCACTTAGTAGCCACTGTCGACGATTCAACCGACATGCTCGACTTCGACTCCAAAGACATTGACGGTATGGACGACGATGTAGGAGATGAATAGGAACCACTGCCCACAGGGCACCAGACGCCCACTTCATCACATGACATATATATGGTGGACACACCAAAAGAAAATGACGACGAGGAATGAAAGGACGCAACAAAGGATTGTCCCCTCGAGAAGCAGTCAAAGCGGCGGCATAAGCGCCGCCCCAAATCCCGCCTCGGCAGAAACAACAATCATATAGACCCAGCGTTAAGCAGGGTGAACAATCGCCGGACCACGGCAACACGGAGAATCAAACGGAACAACCCGACTCTATCAAAGATAATAATCCGGACGACATCACACCGTACAGACACCCAGAGCAACAGAATGCCCATCAAAGGCTTGTTGCCACCACAAGGAGTCTAAAAAAGCAGAAGCAAAGGCTCAAGGCTGCGCAAGACACACTCAGAATCAGATGGAGTAAAGTACTCAACACAGCGGCGAAGTACGGCGGTAATTGCCACACCAAGAGCTACCCGAAGCAGAAGTTGCTACCTGAATTCGATGAGGAGGCCTTAGATCGCCCGCAACCAAAAATTAAAATGGCCATTCGGCCGGATAGACGACCTCACGGCCAACATAGAGCGGCAAATAATGCCGCACATAAGCCAATACGCGATCCACGCGAGGGCTCGCATCAAAAGGACGGCGCAACCAGATCCACTTATGAACCACGCAAGTGCGCTCCAGCATACGATGCAACACAACAAACATCCGAACACCACGGTACACCCAGATACAGGGGTGCCGCACACCCCCTATGTTTCACCGACGAGGTACTGGATCATGAATTTCTAGAGGGATTTAAACCCGTAAACATAGAGGCATACGACGGAACAACAGACCCTGGGGTCTGGATTGAGGACTATATCCTCCATATCCATATGGCTCGAGGAGATGATCTCCACGCCATCAAGTACTTACCCCTCAAGCTCAAAGGGCCAGCCTGGCACTGGCTTAAAAGCCTCCCCGAAAGCTCCATTGGAAGCTGGGAAGAGCTTGAAGATGCTTTTCGGGCGAATTTTCAAGGGACTTATGTCCGACCTCCGGATGCGGACGGTTTGAGTCATATAACTCAACAGCCCAGAGAGTCAGCCCGAAAGCTTTGGAACATGTTTCTTAAAAAAGAACCAAATAGTCGACTGTCTGGACGCCAAAGCCTTGGCAGCCTTGAAGCACAGCGTCCGAGACGAATGGCTTGCTAGACACCTCGGCTAAGAAAAGCCGAGAACAATGGCAGCATTAACAAGCCTCACGACCCGCTTTTGCGCGGGCGAGGACAGCTGGCTAGCCCGATGCAGCACCAGTGACCCAAGTACATCCGAAGTTAGAGACGGAAACGGGAAATCACGACGCAGCAAAAATAATAAGCGCCGGAATAAAGAAGACAGCCCGAAGAGCACGACGGTAAACGCCGGATTCAGAAGCTCTCGGCCAGGTCAGCAAAAGCCGCCCTCTAAAGGCGCCAGAGATGAACTGTCCAGCCTAAACAAAATTCTGGATCAAATATGTCAGATCCATAGCACCCCCGATAAACCTGCAAATCATACCCATAGAGCATGTTGGGTCTTCAAGCAGTCTGGCAAGCTCAATGCCGAACATAAGGGGCAGGATACACCAAGCGAAGACAAGGATGAGCCTCACAAGCAAAACACTAGGGAACAGAAGAAATTTCCACCAGAAGTCAAAACAATAAACATATTACACGTGATAAAGGGGAGAAGCAAAGCGGCATTCCTAGATAAACATGCCCAAGGGCCTATCACCGCGGAGTTCTGCCACTGGCCGTCTCAACCAATCACCTTCGACCATCAGGATTACTCAGCAAGTATCCGGAGCGTAGGATGGGCTGCCTTGGTATTAGATCCAATAATTGACGGATACCACTTCACACGAGTCCTTATGGACGGCGGCAGCAGCTTAAACCTGATATATCAGGACACAATCCGCAAAATGGGGATAGACCCAACGAAAATTTGCCGCAGCAATACTACCTTTAGAGGAGTAACGCCAGGCCCAGGGGCTCATTGCACAGGCTCCCTGCTACTAGAAGTTGTATTCGGCTTCCCCGACAACTTCCGTAGCAAAAATTTAACCTTCCACATTGCTCCGTTCCAAAGTGGCCATCAAGCACTACTTGGACGTGAAGCTTTCGCTCGCTTTAACGCAATACGACATTACGCTTCCCTCACGCTTAAGATGCCCGGTCCACGTGGCATCATTACAGTAAATGGAAATATTGAGCGATCCCTGCGCGCCGAAGAGAGTGCGGCTGCCTTGGCAGCCGCACACTAAAACGGCCTCACCAACTAAAGCATTTGATAGGTCGTCAAGACCACGGACACGGTTAGACGAGTTCGGCGCAACTATATGTAATTCATACAGGTTTGATGACCACACCCCTATTACAAATACAAGGGGATCAACATGCGCAGACAAGTGGCAATTTTCACTCATCTTGAACTGTACATGGTTTCTTTAAACCTACTTTTTTGCACGACAACTTTTCACCTAAGTTCCTCTCTTTTACAGATGACCATTGTGCTACACCCGTCCAGAATACGGCACAACGGAGACACAGGCGCAGACGTGCAGCAGGGACCCGTTAAAAGGATTCTTTTTAGATTAAGACCCTGCGTCAACCTTTTTTACTGTCTCTTGTTGATACACATCCCTCGGATTCTCAGTACAATTGAGAAGGATGCTGACGTCTTGGCATGTGGCCATGCCAGAACAATGCACGTACCTGGACACTAGGGGCTTCTTACAAAGGGCACTATTTAGGCCCGGTTCACACCATAAAGACTGAATACCTTAGGGAGTGTTCGGCGTCGCGAGTTTGGCCTTATATGCATCAGCTCCGAATCATGTCTTTGGTCAAATGTTGGGTTTGCCCGGCTCCTGTGTTTTGCTGCCTTACGTTCCGCTCTATCGGCTAAGGCAGCACCAGGAGAACTACTGCGATTGTGCCCTGGTTCATCCGGACGAGCACCTCAGTAGAGAAAGCCGAAAACTGACTGTCATGATATAGCGCGAGACTGGTCAACCACTTGATGACCTATCAGAATCTTAGAATTCCTCCGCCTTAACGAAGGGCCGTTTCCCGGCCAGGCATGTACGCACCCCGAACTCGGGTGAGTGCGGAGCCACCAGGGGCTATATAGTAGCCCCACTGTCAAACTCCTATGGCTAAGTGAAAGTGTTAAAGCATTATAGTCCGGTTGCCTAGTTCGCTGCGCTATCACCTCCTTATTAGGACCAAGACGTTGGATTAAGTGTGAATACGCCTCTTCTGCAAACACCCCCGCATTCTATGCGTGGGGGCTGAAGCCGACGACTACAATCTTTCAGGTTATATACATGTATACATAAACGGCCGCACATGAGGCATCACAATACTTTTGGGCACAAGTATAAATACAGCCTTGATAAATTCAATAAAACATTGTTTTTACAATGGGAATACATGTCACTCAAACATAATATTCTTCGAGCACTGGGCCTCTATCAAACGAGCACCCTCAAGAACTTCTTCAAAATAGTGCTCGGCAGCCACTCGGCCTATGGCCGAACCCTGCGCCGCAACAGTGGTAGCATCCATCTCCGCCCAGTATGCTTTGACACGGGCAAGGGCCACCGCGAGCCTTCTATACACGCCGACCTCTTCATCACATTGATGTGCGGCACCGCACCAAGGAACTGCTGCACTAAGCAGAAATAGTTGTTCGGCTTCGGCTTTTCCGGCCATAGATGATCTACGACGGACCTCATGGCAAGTCCGGACAATCTATTGAGTTTGGCCCATTCGGCAAGCTGATCAGTTAGTGGAAGCGGACGCTCTGGAACGTTAAACTGCGACCAGAATAGCTTGTCCACTTCACGATCTGTTTGATCTCGAAAGTATTCGGCCGCATCGACAGCACTCGCCGTCAAATCCAGATATGCATCTGCCGAACTCCACAGCCGATCCAGAGGGGCATACCGCGGATCTCCGAACTTCCTCCGCAGCAAAAAGGGCTTCCTAGCCACAATATCACTGGCTTCACGCAGCTCCTCCTTCTTCGCTCTCATGGCAGAGCGGGTGTCTTTGGTCGCCATCGTGGCCTTTTCAAGGTCCGTTGCCTTCGCTCGGTTTTCTTCTTCAAGGAACTGGCAACAGTCGGCAGTGTCTTTTAACTTTACGGCCATCTTGGCCATCTTTTCTTTGCTCTCGCAATGCGCGGCCTTCTCAGCTCTTAACTCTTCGGCCGCCTTCAAAGCAGCCGCATTACTACTTCTTGCTTGTTCTTTGGCTCAGGCAAGTTCCGCCCGAAGGGTCTCCACGGTGGCAGCTCCATCTGTAGTCAAAACATATTAAAGACACTGGCATCACGCTGCTCTTGCTATGTGACATTCACCAGAAAACATCACTTACCCTGTGCCTCGTCAAGCCGCTTGTTAACAAGCTCGATGTCGGCATCTGCCGCATCCAGTTGCCGCTTTAGTTCGACAAACTCATTAGTCCGGCTAGCCACCGGAGCTTCCACCACCTACACATAAAAGCAGTATGGTTATTACATTGGACTATGATCCTCTGTTTGCCGCCGCTCTCGGCAACAACCAGAGTCTCAGGGGCTACTATCTACACAGGGCACACCTAAAAATGTGCGGTACTATCACAAATGTATATCATTTTATGTACCTCAAAGCCCGTTAGTAGACCCATAAAGGCGTCATGCAACCCGCTTTCGGCGGACGAAATCCTTTCCATCACCGTACCCATCAATGTATGGTGTTCTTCCGAGATGGTCGCTCGCTTTAGCAGATCCCTCAGTCCGTCCGACCGCATGCCAGACAGCGCCAGACTCCTTTGTTTGCTCTCTTAAAGAGCCGGATGCTGGGGACTTTGGGTGACTATAGGATTATCTTCTGGCCTCACCGGATTCGGAGAGGCCCTCCGTGAAGACACTTCAAGGTCGCCCGCTTCTTGAGCGGGGGAGTCCGGGGGAGGCGTTTCGCTCTCCATCATCTCCAGAAGAAGGTCCCCTGAAGACGAGCTCTGTTGAGAAGGGCTATGATCCAAACTGCAAGACAAACGCTTCGGTTATTTTCCTCGGAAGTAAGGTAGAATATATTTACTATTAAGTATTTTTTGATCACTTACGGCTCGTTAGAGGGCTGATCCCCGCGCGGACTTTGTGCGGCAAGAGCACCCCCCCAAGGCAGGACCCTCTGTTGGAGACTTCTTCTCCCGTTTGGAAGCCTTGGTTTCCGGATCTTCAGAGGCAGTCCTCTTCCTTCCCCGGAGCGAGAGAAGGTCAGAATCTTCCTTGGTTATCCTCCCTCATGGAGGCGCTCATTTCCTCGGTTGGAATTGGTAGTGATGGGGGCCCGCTTTCTCCCTCATTATTCCCCCTTTATCTTCCTTTGAGGGCTCCGGGCAAGGTGCTAGCTCGAGCATCTTTTCCAGTACCGGATTGTCCAAACCCTTAGGGAGGGGGGCCGAACACCGAATCATCTTCGCCTTTGTTAGCCAGTCCTAGTCGAAGAGCGATTTCTCGGAATGACGTCATGATAAATGAAAGACGGTGTGTTCGGTTAGAGTATTACTTACTTGGTCAGCGGTGCGGTTGCTGCTCAGGCCCACGTTCTCGGTAGTATCCGGACACTCTATTTGAGGTCCAAAGAATGATTTATACATCTCCTCGTGCGTCGGGCGAAGGAAATTCTGAATAGCGCGCGGTCCTTCTGGGTTGAATTCCCACAAGCGGAGGGGTCGTCGTTTGCGAGGCTGGACTCGACGAACCAGCATGACTTGCATTACCATAACCAAACTAAAATCTCCCTCGAAGAGATCCCGGATGCGGCTCTGCAATATGGGCACATCCTTGGCTGGACCCCAGCTCAACCCCCTGCTGATCCATGACATCAGTTGTGGTGGAGGGCCCGAGCGAAAGGCGGGGAAGCTACCCACTTGGCACTTCTGGGAGCGGTGATGTAGAACCACTCCCGTTGCCATAATCCGGACACCTCTGGAAAGGAACCTTTTGGCCACGGAGCTCCTGCAATCTTGCTTATTAATGCGCCTCCGCACGCTGCATACTGCCCTTCGACCATCTTCGGCTTCACATCAAAGGTCTTGAGCCATAGGCCGAAGTGAGGGGTAATGCGGAGGAAGGCCTCACATACGACAATAAATGCCGAGATGTGGAGAAAGGAATCCGGGGCTAGATCGTGGAAATCAAGCCCGTAATAGAACATCAAACCCCTTATGAAGGGATCCAGAGTGAGGCCTAGTCCTCGGAGAAAGTGGGAGATGAACACGACGTCTTCATTGGGTTCAGGAGTAGGGACGACTTGCCCTTGGGTGGGCAGCCGATGTGAGACTTCGGCGGTCAAGTACCTTGCCTCCCTCAATTTCTTGATATGCTCTTCCGTGACAGAGGAGGGCATCCACCGGCCCTGGAGGCTGGATCCGGACATGATTGAAGATCCGAAGCACCCGACCTAGGCTCTGAGTGTTGGAACTCGAGGCGGGGGAGGGATTCGATTGAGCACGGGAGGAAAAAAGTAAAAGCATTGACCCTTTATAAATAGGGTGAATATCAAGCATCCTCCTCGTGGCCGTTTGGGACATACCTAAAATCTAGGAGTCCTAGGCGCGGTTGGGTTACTCGCGCCCGTATTGATGAGAATCCCGTGATAAGGGGAACACGATCTCTGCTTTGACAAGACGTGTCAAGAAACTACCTCGCGTTATGTGCGGGGCTAGTTAAAGGAAACGGTTCAAATAATCACTGGGCCATGATAAAACGTCACGTTGACAAAACGAGTCAGCAGATTAGATTTGTGGAAATATTATTCTCTCTACGGTGGTATGTGGAACTTATTTTGCAGGGACGGACACTATCCTTGTATTCAGTCTTCCGGGGTGTATTCGATGGAGGAACCCGCCTTGCAATGCCGAAGACAACACTGCACCGGACTCATCGTCATTGAAGCCTGGTTCAGGGGCTACTGAGGGAGTCCGGGATTAGGGGTCTCCGGACAGCCGGACTATATCCTTGGGCCGGACTATTGGACTATGAAGATACAAGATTGAAGACTTCGTCTCGTGTCTGAATGGGACTCTACTTGGCGTGGAAGGCAAGCTAGGCAATACGGATATGTATATCTCCTCCTTTGTAACCGACCTTGTGTAACCCTAGCCCCCTCCGATGTCTATATAAACTGGAGGGTTTTAGTCCGTAGGACAACATACAATCATACCATAGGCTAGCTTCTAGGGTTTAGCCTCTCCGATCTCATGGTAGATCAACTCTTGTAATACCCATATCATCAAGAATAAATCAAGCAGGACGTAGGGTTTTACCTCCATCAAGAGGGCCCGAACCTGGGTAAAACATCGTGTCCCCTGCCTCCTGTTACCATCCGCCTTAGACGCACAGTTCGGGACCCCCTACCCAAGATCCGCCGGTTTTGACACCGACACAAGGTGTTCCTCCGGTATTCGGGAGTTGCATAATCTCATAGTCAGAGGAATATGTATAAGTCATGAAGAAAGCAATAGCAATAAAACTTAACGATCATTATGCTAAGGTAACGTATGGGTCTTGTCCATCACATCATTCTCTAATGATGTGATCCCATTCATCAAATGACAACACATGTCTATGGTCAGGAAACTTAACCACCTTTGATTAACGAGCTAGTCAAGTAGAGGCATACTAGGGACACTCTATTTTGTCTATGTATTCACACATGCACTAAGTTTCCGGTTAATACAATTCTAGCATGAATAATAAACACTTATCATGATATAAGTAAATATAAATAACAACTTTATTATTGCCTCTAGGGCATATTTCCTTCAAAAACCCAAGTCTGGACCTAAGCCTACTGCAAAGGGACTGGTCACTGGAAGCGGAACTGCCCCAAGTATTTGGCGGATAAGAAGGATGGCAAAATGAAAGGTATATTTGATATACATGTTATTGATGTGTACCTTACTAATGCTCATAGTAGCGCCTGGGTATTTGATACTGGTTCTGTTGCTCATATTTGCAACTCGAAATAGGGGCTACAGATTAAACAAAGATTGGCTAAGGACGAGGTGACGATGTGCGTCGGAAATGGTTCCAAGGTCGATGTGATCGCCGTCGGCACGCTACCTCTACATCTACCTTCAGGATTAGTTTTAGACCTGAATAATTATTATTTGGTGCCATCGTTGAGCATGAACATTATATCTGGATCTTTTTTGATGCGAGATGGTTATTCATTTAAATCAGAGAATAATGGTTGTTCTATTTATATGAGTAATATCTTTTATGGTCATGCACCCTTGAAGAGTGGTCTATTTTTGTTGAATCTCGATCATGGTGATACACATATTCATAATATTGATGCCAAAATATGCAAAGTTAATAATGATTGTGCAACTTATTTGTGGCACTGCCATTTAGGTCATATTGGTGGAAAGCGCATGAAGAAACTACATGCAGATGGGCTTTTGGAATCACTTGATTATGAATCACTTGATGCTTGCGAACCATGCCTCATGGGCAAGATGACTAAGACTCCATTTTCCAGAACAATGGAGCGAGCCATTGACTTATTGGAAATAATACATACTGATGTATGTTGTGCGATGAGTGTTGAGGCTCACGGTGGGTATCGTTATTTTCTGACCTTCACAGATGATTTGAGCAGATATGGGTATGTCTACTTAATGAAGTCTGAAACATTTGAAAAGTTCAAAGAATTTTAGAGTGAAGTGGAAAATCATTGCAACAAGAAAATAAAGTTTCTATGATCTAATTGCAGAGGCGACTATTTATGTTACAAGTTTGGTCTTCATTTGAAACAATGTGGAATAGTTTCGCAACTCACGCCACCTGGAACACCACAGCGTAATGGTGTGTCTGAACGTCGTAATCATACTTTATTAGATATGGTGTGATCTATGATGTCTCTTACCGATTTACCACTATCGTTTTGGGGTTATGCATTAGAGACATCTGCATTCATGTTAAATAGGGCACCATCTAAATCCGTTGAGACGACACCATATGAACTTTGGTTTGGCAAGAAACCGAAACTATCGTTTCTTGAAGTTTGGGGTTCCGATGCTTATGTGAAAAAGCTTCAGCCTGATGAGCTCGAACCCAAATCGGAGTAGTGCGTCTTCATAGGATACCCAAAAGAAACTATTGGGTACACCTTCTATCACAGATCCGAAGGCAAGATATTTGTTGCTAAGAATGGATCCTTTCTAGAGAAGGAGTTTCTCTCGAAAGAAGTGAGTGGGAGGAAAGTGGAACTTGATGAGGTAGTTGTACCTTCTCTCGAATTGGAAAGTAGTTCATCACAGAAATTAGTTCCAGTGATGCCTACACCAATTAGTGAGGAAGCTAATGATGATGATCATGAAACTTCAGATCAAGTTACTACTGAACCTCGTAGGTCAACCAGAGTATGTTCCGCACCAGAATGGTACGGGAATCCTGTTCTGGAAGTCATGTTACTAGACCATGATGAACCTATGAACTATGAGGAAGCAATGATGAGCCTAGATTCCGCGAAATGGCTTGAGGCCATGAAATCTAAGATGGGATCCATGTATGAGAACAAAGTATGGACTTTGGTTGACTTGCCCGATGATCGGCAAACCATAGAGAATAAATGGATCTTCAACAAGAAGACTGACGCTGTTGGTAATGTTACTATCTACAAAGCTCGACTTGTTGCGAAAGGTTTTCAATAAGTTCAAGGAGTTGACTACGATGAGACCTTCTCACTCGTAGCGATGCTTAAGTCTATCCCAATCATGTTAGCAATTGACACATTTTATGATTATGTAATTTGGCAAATGGATGTCAAAACTGCATTCCTTAATGGATTTCTTAAAGAAGAGTTGTATAAGATGCAACCAGAAGGTTTTGTCGATACTAAAGGTGCTAATGATAACCCACAAGTATAGGGGATCACAACAGTTTTCGAGGGTAGAGCATTCAACCCAAATTTATAGATTTGACACAAGGGGAGCCAAATAATATTTGAAGGTATTAACAGCCGAGTTGTCAATTCAACCACACATGGAGATTAATTATCTGCAACAATGTGATCAGTAGCAAAGTAATATGCGTTGGGGAACGTAGTATTTCAAAAATTTCCTACGATCACACAAGATCTATGTAGGAGATGCATATCAACGAGAGGGGAGAGTGTGTCTACGTACCCTCGTAGACCGAAAGCGGAAGCATTTAGTAACGTTGTTGATGTAGTCGAACGTCTTCGCGATCCAACCGATCAAGTACCAAACGCACGGCACCTTCACGATCTGCACACGTTCAGCTCGGTGGCGTCCCTCGTACTCTTGATCCAGCTAAGGCCGAGGGTGAGTTCCGTCAGCACGACGGCGTGTTGACGATGATGATGAAGTTATCGATGCAGGGCTTCGCCTAAGCACTACGGCAATATGACCGAGGTGGAATTCTGTGGAGGGGGGCACCGCACACGGCTAAACAATCAACTTGTATGTCTATGGGGTGCCCCCTCCCCCGTATATAAAGGTGGGGAGGAGGAGGAGGGCCGACCTCAAGGGGCGCGCCCAAAGGGAGGATTCCGACTCCTAGTAGGAGTAGGGAGAGGGAGAGGGAGAGGGAGAAGGAAAGAGGGGGGCGACGCCCCCTCCTAGTCCAATTCGGACCAGCCCATGTGGGGGCACGCGGAGACCCCTTGAGGCCCTTCTCTCCTTTCCCGTATGGCCCATTAAGGCCCACTACTTCCCGCGGCAAATTCCCGTAACTCTTCGACACTCGGAACCTTTCCGATGTCCGAATATAGCCTTCCAATATATCGATCTTTATGTCTCGACCATTTCGAGACTCATCGTCATATCCGTGATCTCATCCGGGACTCCGAACAACCTTCGATACATCAAATCATGTAACTCATTATACAAATCATCATCGAACGTTAAGCGTGCGGACCCTACGGGTTCGAGAACTATGTAGACATGACCGAGACACATCTCCGATCAATAACCAATAGCGGAACCCAGATGCTCATATTGGCTCCTACATATTCTACAAAGATCTTTATCGGTCAATCCGCATAACAACATACGTTGTTCCCTTTGTCATCGGTATGTTACTTGCCTGTCGGGGATATACCCCGCAGTATGACCCGGCCGGAAATATAACCCGCTTGACACTTGGCGATTCACTGGCGACCCGCCCTAACCAGACGGTTTACAAGCAACTCGCCTGAACATTATGACTCACTGGTAACCCGGCAGGCGGGACAGACGGATGACAAGGCCCAAGGCCCAGGCCTAGAAGGTCAGTTTATGTTAATGGTGGGCCGGTTTAAGAGGAAAGGCGTGAGGAATATTTCCCTTACAAGGAGTCAAGACCCGGACTTGTATCCGATTTGTATTAGAAGGTAGACTAATCCTAATCCTAATAAGACTCCACATGTAACCCACCCCTCTAAATTTATATAAGGAGGGGCAGAGCTTCCCAAGAGGGACAAGCAAGAAGAAACAATCTCTAGGTCTAGACACAAAGGGGGAGCCGGCTTATGTGGCGACTCCCTCATGATGATAATGAGATCTGGCCACAAACAACATGTAGGGCTATTACCGGATGATGTTTCCTAGGGCCCGAAGCTGTCTAAATCCTTGTCTTGTGTTGCGTCTCTCGATTCCGCTCAACCCCTCTCAAGCTATTACAAAGATGCGTTGGCCTCACGACTAAGTGCTCACACTAGGACATTCGCCGTGACAAATCCACGACAGTTGGCGCCCACCGTGGGGCTCGCGCACGGTGGTGTTGAGTTTTTGGAGGGATCTCTCCTAGGGATTGAGAAGCTCGCAATTCATTAGATGGAGAAGATCTGGAAAATTTGTTGTCGGGAACATGATTAACTTTGAAGCCGGTGTATACAATTTTGAGATCAAGGGAAATTAGGGTTTTTTTGCGCACCTGCCGCTGCGATCCGCGATATATCGAGACCAAGAGAAAATCGATCTTCATTGATGTGCCAATGCATCAAATCGTCGGGTCACCAATAGCACAAAACGTTCACGCGTTATCATCCGGGCGCTCGTGCATATGGCCGTATACACGTACATCAAGACCCGAATCATATCTGTGCATGCTGTTGCTGCTACTACTACAAACATGGGGTGAAGATCGAAGGAAAAATACTACTTCGAGTAGTAGTTCACGTGATCAAATCTCAAATCTGACTAGTACTAATCCTAGTACGGTTCTAATTCTTTATCCTATTTATGGACGGAAGCCGGCGGCTGGTTGCAAATTGTTTAATCCGATCTGCTAAAAAAAAGGGGAGTCGACGACTCGGAAGTGGATTCTGCCAACAAGTCAACCCGCCGCCGTGGCCGGCTCGAGGCGCCGCTAAAATCATCACCCGTATCCTACTGCGTCACGGCCATGTGATTGTGCAGCACCGAGCGACCTGCTGCATGATGCCAGGATCAAGTGCAGAAAAAGATCAGCCCGGACTGCCTTGCTTCAAACTACCGTCGCGGCCTCACTCCGAGCCGCCCTCCACTCCAAATCTTCCTCGGCTGTTGCTGCACCCTGAGCTGCCAAGTCGCCTGCTGCTGCGTCAGGGCATCTTCGCCCTCAGGAACGCCCCCCAAGTCATTTTTTTATCACTGGCGGCAAAAAATCCTCCCAGTCACGCCCCCAAAGCATCACTTTTCGCCGGATTTATAGAAAAATAGCGCCGGTAGTCTCACCCCGAACCCAGCCCTCCGGGGGGCAGCTGGGCGTGCCGGCGCCACTTTTTTGCCTCCTGCGGCCCACCTGCAGCCACTCCCCCGTCGCTTTCTCCACTTTTTCCTCGCAGAGCCCCCACCTTCCCTCTCTCTCCGTCCGCTTTCTTTCTCGCCATGCCCGGTGCCTTCCCGCAGCTCCCGCTGTGTCGCCGCCGCGCCCGGCCGCGCGCGCCGCCCTGCCCCGGTGCCTTCCTGCAGCTCAGGCCTACTG